>NC_071287.1:11193392-11198305 GCF_943735745.2 Anopheles bellator | reverse complement strand
ACCAAGTCACGCGGCACCGGCCCACAAGCCCGGTGACAGCAAAAAAGGATCTCTCGGAGAAAGAGAGTGGGGAGGGGAGAGAGAGAGAGAGAGAGAGAGAGAAAGAGAGAGAAAACAATTGACAACGAGCCGCGAACAACCGCAACTATCGCTTAAGTGGCCCAACAACAGCAGCAGGTCCTTGGGAAGCTGAGCCCCGAGTTTGGGTGGCCGTGCGGGTTGGGCTTGCATTTCGCCGCGCGGCTCAAGGGTGGTTTCCCTCATCTCTTGCCACCCTCCACCTCGCCCTCCCGCACCAACCCTTACGAAGGTTTGGCCCACCTTTTTCGGGGGCCCTTTATTCTCCATCACCATCCGGGCCGGACATCGGGCCGCCCGCAGCTGGATCAGGACACACAGGATGAGCGATGGATTAAAATTTAATTACTGCCCGTGCCCGGTGCCACCGCTGCCTACCACTCCAAGAAACCCCTCTCTCCCTCCCCCACTCTCTCTGCCAGCCCTCTTTCCCCCCTCTCTCCTTCTCGTCGTCTTCCTTTCTCGAACGCGGCGCGCGCGCGCCTTCCTTCGATCCGGATGGCAAACATTAATACCAACGCACCCGCGGGGGTGTGTATGTGTGTGCAGCGCGCTGAGAAGTGGCCACGAGAATGTAGGCCACACACAACACAAAACGGCCTCAAAGTTTGATTCCTTCTTCCTTTCCCTGTTCGCTTTTTGCTCGATCGGCCACGAGAGGGCTGCTGCTGCTGCTGCGTACGATGTTGACACAAAGACTTTAAGATCGACGGCGACGACGACGACGGACGGCGGCGAAGGCATTTTTCTGGGGAGTATGTGCCCGGGCCCACAGCCCATTAAAGTGTGTTTCACTTTTCAATTAGCCCTCGGCGGCTCTCGGCTCGGCTCCGCTGAAAAGTTCAACGGGAGAAGAAGAAAAAAAAAGCTGTTGACCGCCGGCTGCCGACTGGCGGGTGCTGGGTGGTTCCGGGGTGGAGGGCCCCCGGAAAAACGTCTCGGAAATCTCGGCATAATGTTGTCCACCCGAAACCACCCACCCGAATTTCCACCGTTCCCGAAGCTCTGCTCGCTCGGCATAGTTCGCCATTTGCGTCGTTAAAGATAATTAAGATCATTATCCCGAAGGTTGCAGTCGGTGCTGGTGGTGGTGGCGGTGGCTGGGGTGGTGGTGGCTACAGCTAGCGGCCCCATCGGATGAAGAATCGATCAAACAGATGACATGGACGACGGCAGGCGTTGGTGGTGCGGGGACCAGGGCAATACTTGAGAAACTCTTTCTCCCTGTCTCCCTCTCTCTCTCTCTCTTTCTCTTTCTTTCCCTCTCTCTCTCTCTGCCTCTCTCTCGGTTGCTTTCTCCCTCCCGAGTACGCTCCCGATACGCCTTTAATTATCGATTTTTCATTAGAAAACGGCAGCCGGGAAAGCAGCAGCAGCAGCATAACCGGAAATTCCCGAACTGCTGCTCCTGTCGGCTCGCTGGCTGGCTGGCTGGCTGGCTGCTCTCAACCCATCCCACCCCACTCACCACCGCTGCCGTCGGAGTACGCACGATGACTGCGGCCCGGGAGACCCTTTCCACACCGCCCCGTGCGCCGAACGGCTTTTTTGCGCGCGTCTTTTCATTACGATGTGCGATGAATTTGTAGCCAACCCCACCACCAGCCTCCTTCCGATAAGTCCGTGAAAGTTCTGGCGTGCGGGGTGTGGGAAGTTTGAGAACCGAAGGGGCCCCGGGGCTAGGCGGGGCAAAATAGGAAAACCTAAATTAATGGATATAAAATTAAAATCCCAAATTTCGGCGCTCCCGGTGCGTGAGTGAGGGACCACCACCACGCACGCACGGACTACTTGACAGCGGTGCGGTGCGGTGGTAGGATGGGGGTCTACCTTCCCACCGCCGAGGGGGGGGAGTCCGTCCAGGGCATCCTGACGTGGGTGTCCGGGGGTGTGTCAGCACTCGGTCGGTCAGTTGGAAGATCTCAAGGACGCACCGTAGCGCCGCACACTCTTATCATTTCGGCTACCACCCGCTTTCAATCCCCGGCAGGTCATATCAACCCCTTGAGCTTGGGCGATATGTGGCGCAACCAAGTCGCTAGGGTGAGTAGTAGTAGGTACAGCGGGATAGTCTAAAGTCCTTGAAGGCTAGCGGACATAGCGACCACGAACAGACAATTAGACGGTCGAAGGGGAACGGTCTTGGGGGCCAGTTTGCGGGACCAAGTAGGGATCTACTGAAGATCACCGGCGTGCAAAAGTTTACATTCAAATAAAGCCATAAATTAGACCAACCAGAGTCAATAGGTCAATAGGTTTAAACGTAAAGTCCTTGATCGACACATACAGTCGCTGCAATATGACGCAATCGTTACTTCAAGAATTCATGCTGTACTGTGATCGATGGTCTAAGCGGTTTCAGAACGGTATCTATCTGGTCTTCACATCTAGGCAGTAGTAGTCGGCAATCGTTGAAAGGACCGTTGGAGACCTATAAGTTGTTGGTCTTGGGTGGAATATCAAACGGATCGCTAAGTGCCATTTCGATCGGGACCATTCGTACTCACATAATGTCAGCGGGAGAGGTCTATCTCACCAAGTACAGGACCAGAACAGGTCAATCTCATTTCGAACGACTGACCATCGAAGTCTTGTTTGGGTCGGTGTTTTTTTTTTTTTTGGTCGCCCCAGGAACTCCACGTCCTACAACATTCGTCCGTGCGCGTCCGATTGGAGTCAATCGAAGCGATATTACCTACCCTGGGCGTCCCACCAAAAAAAGACCTTTCGGACTGTTAAGTGGCTGCGCTATCCTGCAGGAAGATCCAATATATCAAGTCATCGGCGGGCGGAGGGAACAAGCAATTTTATTTGAGTTATATAACTTTCCGTTGGCTGTTGGATGGACACGCGTGGTATGGAGCAGATGAGCCGAGTAATAAGACCCAGAAGAGATGGACGAGATGGAGAAACAAAAAACAAACAAACACAAAACCATCGCGATGGTCAGTGGCCACCATAGGAGGCGCAATAATACTTCAATTTGAGTACTCTGCTTTGGCATACATTACGGTACATCAAGAAATACAGATCGTTCGTCTATCTTACCTTTTCCCCGTTGGCCGTTTGCTGAAGATTAAAGCAAACCATGAATAATGCCGCACGCCGTTTCCGACCGTCATCCTTAATGTGGCCAGGACTCCCCCGTGTCGTAGTCGTCGTACAGTGTTTGACTAATAAACAAGATTGTTTTACGATCGATGCTATTGATTGTGGAGAAACTTCGAGTCGCACGGGCGGCCAAAAATTTGCATCGAAAACGGGGAATCTTTTTATTCCTGCCAGGGGCCAGGACGAATGGGACAGTCCCCTCGGTCCACGGCCCCAGGAGCCTAGAAAGGCCCGGCCTCTAAGTGATAGGAAAATAACGCGGGCACACACACAAACACACAAGGCAACCCACCCCAACCGGGATTGGATTCGGAGCTAATTAATAAAACGAAAAAATGTGCTATTCATTCTAGGCCTACGCCGAGGCCGAAGGGGTGTGCGCAGGGTGAGGGAGAGGACAGTGCTATTGGGCGGATTTTTTTAAATGCTCACGAAGGACAAACCATTAAATAAATCCTGACACTGACACCGAGACGGGGATGACGATGACGAGTAGTAAAAGAGTTTGGGTGTGGGTCGTGGAGACTCCACGGGCACAAACGGGGTGTGGGAAAGGCGAAAAGCGAAGGGGGGAGGAATCAGAAATGGTGATCATCACCCCGCCAGCGGCGTGAGTGAGAGCCTGAAATGTAAGCCTGAAAGAAAAGAAGCACCAAACAACAACAAAAAACACTAAAATCAAAGAGGCTCAAACGAGGCTGATTAGCATGGAAGAGTAAAACATGAACATAATTCCGAAACGGACGGCTCCAGCAAAGAAGAACACCCCCACCCGGCAAAAAAAATGCGAAAAGAAAACGAAAACGAGGGACCCAAAACTGGGAAAAATGAAACATAAAACAGTAAACAGCGTCGAAACCGATTTGTGTCGGTGCCGTGCCGTTTCTTTTGAATTTAATTAGTCAAAAACAACTATTAACTAAACAATGAAATCTTTCGAAGCACAGGCTCTCTTAGCGAGTCGCGGGGGTGGAGTCGGTGGGGGGTGGGTGATACACAAACAAACACATAGACGCGCGTCCGCGACAAAACCAATCACTTCATTGCGACATCCGTGAGCGACACCGACGCACCGTGCGACCAGAGTTGCGGATGGCCCCACCAAACACCGGACACCAGGACACGGGCGTTGGCAAAGGGCTGGCAAAGCGCGAGCTGCGGGGTGTGCGGGGCAACGTAAATAAATAAACGTTAAAAGAGCGGCGAATCCCGGTGAATCCCGGCGAATCCTGGCGAACCCGGCGAAGCGTTAAGCACACTAAGCCTTGTGTGATTCAACACTCTGTTTGCACTGGGGGATGGCCCGGGGAGGGGTGAGTGTTGGCTCGCACACGCAAATGGGTACGTGGCTATTGTGTCGTTACCCCCTCCCTTCGTCTTCTTAGCGGCTCATTTCGGGCCGCTAGGGCGCGCCCTTATACACCAGGAAAAGCTAACAAATAAAAATAAACAGATTCTTTTCAAGCCGTTGACTGTTTGACCGGAATCGTCTTTTTTTTTGTGCTTTGCTGTCCTATCCGCCTCTGTCGCTTCCTTGTTCGCACACCCTAAGATGCTCCTGGTTTCTCGAGGATGCTCTCGGGGGGAGGGGGCCGGCCGTTTCGGGTTGAGCCGCGGAATCCGGAAGGCTATTAAGGCACACTGGGTTTTTGGGCCGCTGAGACGTGACGTTGCCCCGGGCGTGATGTCTTGTACTAGCCCCCAACTCCCAGAGCCATCGCATC
>NC_071287.1:11150281-11193292 GCF_943735745.2 Anopheles bellator | reverse complement strand
CCCCTGAGCTCTCCCACCCACTCACCCCGGCAGTTCCGAGCAACCCAGACGCGTAGGCCTCGCCACTCGGAGTCCAAATTAAATCGAAATTGCACCATTTGACCCTTTCAATTGGCCGAACCGGCGGGTCCTTCCCCCGGCCAGGAGTCCCCTGTTACGTAATCCCTGCACCCTGCCGCCTCCGTTCACCCCTCCGCTCCAGGAGGGGCGTTTTTTGAAGAGCTCTAATTATGATCCGCCAACTGCCGCTTCGCTCGCTTTTTTTTCCGGGGCCTTCCTTCGGCAAAAGCCCTTTGTTTGCTTGGTCCACTTTAACGTCCGTCCCGTGGGTGGGGGTGGGTTCTTTTCGAAGTCCTCCCGGGATTAATACTCTTCCCCTCCCGCCCACTCACGGGGGGAAGAATCCTTCCGGTGCCCCTTTCTCCTTCTTCGCTCTCTCGATGCTGACCGCCGCCGCTCGATAGAGGCCCGCCAATCCAATCCAATCGAGGGAGCTAAACGAGATTTTCACGCAAACCGAATTTTCATCTTTTCTGTTTGTTTTGTGCGTTTTGTTTAAGTGCGGCGATGGATAAAACAACAGAAAAAAAATCCAACCAACCGGGTGTTCCGACGGCTCCAAACCCTTGGCTCCGGTTCGATAAGTATACTTTCGAGTCATATCGCCCATTCCGCGGCCGAAAGCGAACGCAATATGATAAATGATTTTCGGAAAAATTGGCCCAATTAGACCTGTAACGTCTCAGGAACGGGGGTCGGTCCGGTTGAGTTAGACAGATTCATTGTACCCAATCTTGGTAGTTGCCAGAAACTCAGTAAATCCCAGTGCTAGTTTAATTTACAATCGAATCATTACTCCGCAAGGTACGGCCTCACGGCGTCCAGTTTGTCCTTTTGGACCTTTGGGTCACCTTTCGCACTACGCAGATGGCACAGAGATATTGCTTGACTGTCAGAGATCGATTTTATTCACGCTAAATACGAGTGAGTTAACGTTGGCTCTGCTTTTGGTTTCGCGTTGCATTGCAGAATGAAGTAGCAGATGCAATAGGAACTCGTTTTGAGATACCGAAACCGACCCGAATGCGAGTCTGCACTTTCATCCTGCTGATGAAACTGATTTAGCGCAGGTGATGGATCTCATATGGTCTTACCAGCCTCCGGTTTCCAACCTTCTCGATTGCGTAGATTCCGAGAATGGAGCTGTCAAATTTAAAAGAGTGATGGCTCTTTTGAGCCAACTTTTATTGACTGCTTTAAAGCGATCGTTTGTACGGTTTACAAAAGATAGTGTGGCTATTATAATATTATTAGAAAGAACCCATACAAAGCGTAAAAGCAAAGTGTAATGCCAAAGTGTAAAATGTAATAAAATTTATATCGAAATGTCAAATGTGTTTACATTAGTGTTTTTGGCCGGAGAAAATAGAAATCGAAGAGGTACATTGATTTCTTAATAATTTATAGTCAAAATTAAAAAAACATCACAAATAAGAACTTACATTATCCTCTGTTTGTGATCAAAGCATTTGCAAATAGTGTTTACCCTCGGTTTTACGCTTGGTTTTACGTCTCCGTGGACGTATATACCTTTTGGCGATTGGCGATTTGGCGAACGATTTGGCATTACACATCGCTTTTACGCCAGGTTTCACGTTTCGTGTGGCCCTAGCTAAATACTTTTATTTCGTATTTTTTGGTGTATTTTTGCCAGGAAATAGTATAGAGTACTACAAAAATATACAGTTTATCAACATTGGTAGTGAAGCAAAAAAGTTGTTCGCGTTGTTCGTCTGCCTAAATCATTTGCTTTATTTTGAATATTTTCAACATGTTTCACTTGTTGAAAGTTCGTTAGCTTTCAACAAAGCTAAAACTTTCAAAGTAGTTTTTGTCAGCTTGACCACTATGGTTATCTTAAGACAACACTTCCATGTACCAGGAACGCCTGATCTCTTGTAAAACTCTTTTCTCTTTTCTAAAACTCTCTCTTGTGTACTCGTTCAGTGAAAGATGAAGGGTTGTAAGGGTTGCGAATCAATTTTATTTTTGAAAAAACAGTAACAGCCAAATTCAATAAGCGAGCGCCTGACTAGTCGCATCAAATCTATTTTAATCAAAGCAAACAAAGCATACATCAAAGCTGGTCGCAAAAAAACAGTTTGAAGATACTAGTAAAGCGCGGCTAATCTGTGAGTTGAAAATGTGTAATTTCATCAAAGTTAACGACGATACTGCGGAGATAGAAAATATCGAACAGGTTGATGTGGGCCCAAGTAGAGCGGAGAAGTCCTGGAAGGAGCTTGATAAGCATCAAAAGCGTCGCAAAATAAGTGAACTTATTGAAAGACAAATGCAGTTTGGAAGAAGAGATTGAATTGGCAAAAAACTGGCGGGAAAAGAGGGTTAACTATTGAAAAGTCGAAACCATGATTGATACCCGAGCAGTTGTCACGCCGATTGCATAGCTTCGGGCGTTCACATACATTAAAATATCGAAAAGCGGCTTAGGTTCGTTGTCGCAGTTGGTTTGGTAGTAGTTCATATTTTATTTCACTGCCAAACCTTGCCGATTTGCTCCACTGAGACGCTCCCGATTTTATTTTCCATGTTCGGCGCGTTACTTGTTAAATTTAGCAACCGCCAAAGTTCGGGCAGGATGTACTGGAAGCGCTCATTAAAAAATGCCGGTCGGACGGACGGCCGGGCAAAAACTAGTGGCCTCAGGAGCCACGGGACGCGGACCAAGAAAGCCTTCGTCACGCTGTTTGAGCGGCAGGCGAGAAAGCACTAATGACGAGGACAAAAGCTGCAAGTCAAGCAGTGTAATTGGAAATAATCGCTAAATTAAAAATCACTCTCTCGCGCGCGCGCTTCAAACTGCTTCGGTACAACGCAAGCGAAAGAATTGCTTTTTCACGGGCCCGCTTTTCAGTTCCGGCAGCCGTTGGTCGGACCCCTTCATGGCTGGATGGCTCTGGCAAGTGTCTTACCGCCGCTGGGATTGGCGTGAACATGATTGGTCAAATGAAGGGGTTTGCCCGCCGTTTTCGCACTTCTTCGCCGGATGCTGCGGCGTAAAACATTAGTGGAAAACAGGACTCGGGCGTGCGTACGTGCGTCCGTGCGTGCAGCGCCACACAAATTAACCCTTTTCGGTGTGTTTGTATGTGTGGGGTTCCCTTACCAATTTATTCAATTTATCTGTGTTGATCGCGTGGTTCATTCATCAATTTCACATCCATCAACCGGGGCGATGGCTCGGTGGGAAACATTCGGCCGAACAGCGAAAGAAAGGGGGATGATGGGGAAGGGGAGAGGATGGGGGGGGCTGTGGGAGATAGATCAGCAGCAGCAGCAGCAGCAGCAGAACCTGTTCCAATCGTTTTTGGAAACCAAAAAATAAATCTCCGCCCAACACATAACACGGAACGTATACACGCGAAAGCGAAAAACAATATAAACTTACTCAAAGGATTTACAGCGCACAAAAAAGGGAAAATCAATTCACGCAGCTTCACTATGGCGCGTTTTTGAGGGGGGTTTTTGGCGAGTGAGTGAGGCGACTCCCAAAACTGCATCTCACCGCGTCCCTCGCCCGTGATTTTCCGCTCCGCTCTCGATACGGGCAGAGCTACACAGCGCCCACCACCCCCCCCCCCCCCCCCCCCTTTGTGCCACCCGCAAAGGGGTGTGGGGGTTGAA
The DNA here is from genome assembly GCF_943735745.2 of Anopheles bellator. NCBI lineage: Eukaryota > Metazoa > Arthropoda > Insecta > Diptera > Culicidae > Anopheles > Anopheles bellator. The sequence goes on along the minus strand of NC_071287.1, from coordinate 11,189,587 downwards.
AATGGTTCACCCGCGAAAAACGCGAATCGAACGCAAATCGGCATCGCCTCGTCGCGGTGTCGCGATCAATCTTAGGTTTGGGGCAGCCGCGTGCGAGAGAGACGGCGGATGGATTGGTGGAGAAGGGCCCCTCCATTCCTTCCGCTAGTGGGATGGCGTAATCATCGGTGGGAAAATGATTTATTACCTTCAATTTCTGGCTGACTGAGCCGGAGGGTGTTGTTGTTGTCCGTGCGCGCGCGTGAAAAATGCAAATATTTCACTTTTGCGCTTGGTGAGTGGGGGTGGTGGCGGGCGGACGGAGCGTGGGGGGACGCAAACCCGGACCCGGAGCGCGCGCACATCCGAGGGGTGAACGACGACAACTATGGTCCACTCTCTCGCGGCTCGCGTGGTCCACGTGGTCCGGGCGCTCCCCGGGCGGAGCGTATGCTGTAAATAATTGTTTCCCAACCGATTTCTCAGCCCCTTTGCCCGGGGGTGGTAGAGGTGGGTTTTGCGCGGAAGGAGAGGTGATTGGTGTGGCTCAAGCACTTCCGGCGGCCGCGAGGATCCAGCATACCGGAGCGTGGCTTTCAGCCTCCGACGGTGGCGCGTTTCCTGAGGCTACGGGGAGCCGGGAGGGAAGTGGGAACCCTCTGCCTCAGGAAGCAGGAAATTGACTTCATCGTCTACACCCCACCGAGCCTCTCTTCCCACCGACCACATGGACCGATTCGATGGACACGGCGCAGAGTGTGCCAGTACATCAATCATATCGGAAATTTATTCATCCGAACGATGAGCCACAGATTGGACCGCAGCGCGCTCGCAGAGGGACGGACAACATCCTTATGCCCTGTGGGTGTGTGTGTGTGTTTTTATATGTGTTTGTGGCTGTGTGTTACACGATTAATAAAACTTTACTGCAGTGTGACTGCGACCGCACCACCGGTTATTTAAGCCCCTCTTTAGGTGATGGGACTACCGCGCGTAACAGGTGATTAATTGAAGTGCATAGCACTGCCCACCCGGCCAGCAGCTTAAGTGATCCATTTTTCACCTCTCAAGAGGGTGGGGTATTGGTCATCCGGTCAGCGGCTGACCGGTTTGACTTCCAAATCGGCGGCCCTTTTTTGGATCGCTGACTTTGGCTTCTGCCCGGTTATCTATACCATCGACACCACGGTGCCCATCGCCCCCATCCACGCCACCTCACAATTGTGGCAATTTGTTTGACATACAGCCCCGTTACACATCCCCCGCTGAACGCTGTTTAATACACGGTTTTTAAGGGCCACTCGGAAAATTGAAGGGCCAGTGCGATAAAGTGAAATGGACAAACACGTTGGCCAAAAAAGTGGCGGGAATTTTGATTCCGGACTTGTATTTATGTGATTCCGATAGGGACAAATGTTTTTTTGCTTCTAAGTTGGAAAGAGACGAATGTTAGCCATTGGTACCTCAAAGTCTCCATAATACACCAAATCAATCAATCAAATTTCTCTGTTGGCAACGCTGTCACCAACATCTGTGTCAGATTGTGAGTTAAAATACTGATTAGTGATTGTGATATGAGCCCGTTAGTAAATAATGAGCAGCGAATTCATCGTTTTCCGTAATCTATGGAACTGTTCAACAACGCGATTCCATTGAATTTTGAGTGTAGATTGAAGTTTCTGCTGGCAGAAAGGTTGAACATGTTGCAAAAGGTCTTCGGCGAGCAGGTTCTATCGAGAACAAGAGTTTGTAAATGATACAAAATGTTCAAAGATGATCAGAAAAGCGTTGGACAAGAGGCATGGCTACGGCGAAAATCAACATCAACCGATGAGCTACACGTCAATAAAATCAAAGAATTACTGCTTCAAAATCGTCGATTGACCGTCGAACGTCCGAGGACTTGCTGACCTAGGTGAAATTTCGATAGCATTATGAGTGACCACTATAGTCGATTATATAGTAGACTATAGGTATTATGAGTGACCAAGAAATAGACAAATAAGTATTCTATCAAACGTTTAAATAACAGTTCATGGGTTGGACACTTTGGATGGTAATTATTACATGTTTATAAATTCCCATCAACGCAATGGGTAAAGCACCACGATCGTTTCACATCCTTTTTTGCACTCATAAGGCATTCGATTTGTAGCAGAAATTCGATACTCGCTTTTAAGATTGTGCATTACATTTTTTGGTATAATGCAAATTGCATACCTCAGGCGTTTAAAACCCTTAAATTAACGAAAATAACCTATCTATTAGACTTCATCGCTTGTATTACACATAAAGTAGTAGTTGAATTGATAAGTTGAATTTAATCAAAACACATGCAAAGAAAAAAAACGTTGAAGAAAGTTCATAGATTCTTCCTAAAAACAAATATGCCTGCCTTTCCCATATAAATTTCCCACCGTGCACTATGGCCTCAGAAAGGTAAAATGTCGATTGGTGCCAAAACATGGTGATTCCTTCCAGATATCTCAAACTGTGAACAAAGAATACTCATTCGTTTGTGTCATTCTGTGCGTCAAAACGACGAGATTTGTGGAGATACAATTCTTGGATTTTGCACCACGACATTGGACTCGTCTGCACTCGTAATTCGTAATCATTTCGACGCAACCGGACCCACATCATTTTACAACCAGCGCATTCACCTGACTCTAGCTTCCTGTGACTTCTCGTTAAACTTATTCGTTAAACTCAAGACTTCGCTCCGTGGACACCGTTTTGAATCTACTGAAAAGGTAGAAACCGAACTGAAGAACGCATGAAGGCCGTACCAGATGAAGGCTTTACGGCATTTTTAGAAAACTAAAAAAAAACGTTGGCACAAGTGCATCTTGTTGGAACTGCTTTGAGGGGGATGAAACAAATTTAGAAGGATAAATAAAGAGTATTTGAGCCAAAAGCAAATTGCTGGTACTCTTTTGGCCACAGTAGTTTAAGCCATCGGTAATGGTAGCGAGGTAACATTTTGATTCGAAGACGATTCCCGTTTTCACCTACTCCACTCTACGGTGTTGAAGTCAGTTGTCACTTTCCTAAATGAAATGAAATACTCTCGAGAAAGTCAATTCATGTAAGAAAGAGAGAGAGAGAGAGAGCGAACAACAATAGTTCCTAGCGCACAGAATCGTCACAGATTTTACAGTTTCGCAGCAAGCCGGAAATGAAATTTGCTCCGAAAGAATGGTCAATATATTCAGACACCCAGAGCAGCCCCCAGTTAGTCATTCCGACACCGCAGCAAATCCCTGAGCCAGACCTGAGCACGCTCTCACCGTGTTTGGTTGGTCGGGGAAGTTGATGAATCAGCTGGACTTATCTTCGCCACCTCGCCAGCTCGCAAAGTACTTCGTGTAGCAGAACGCAGAACTGCACCCCCGTCCGCTTGCGGAAGTCCTGGACCTTGCTGGCTGGCTGACTGGCGTCTGCCCTTGAAACCAAGCGTAGCCAACGTCCCAGGTCAATTAGTAGGGTCCAGCGAGCCATCGCCACCACCATCAGATACGCCCGACGCGCGCACAGCTGGCTGATCGCTCTCTGTCTGTGGTCTGTGCTGGACTTGCGCTCGCTTGGCAGGCGATCGAACCCCCAACACCAGCACCACGTGGCCTGGCAATGGTTGATAAATCTCTTCACATAAATTCGCACAACCGAGGACCTCTCTAGGGCTGTAGTACTGCGGTCCTGGGAGGGTGGGATGGGGAGCTACTCCATCAAAATTAACAAACCGCTCGGACAAACAGCCGTACCAACGTTCGGCTGTCCCAACATATGGCCCCAGACCCGCCCGAGGCAGGATGCTGGCTGCGTCCGACCCGGAAGACGAAAAAACGCACTCTCTCTCTCTCACACACACACACGTCCGCTGGAACGCTGTACAAACAAATTTCTTCGAAACATCTTGAAACTAATTATTTTAATTCCGTCCCCTCGCAACCGGCCGGCAATATTTCTCGGCGGCTGCAATTCCAACGGTGTGTGGCCCGTCAAGGGACAGCACACTACCCCTCTTGTTGCTTCATAAACCCCCCCCTTGAATCTTACCCCACGGGCCGGGGGACATGGGACACATGACCGAGGCACATGAAAGCTGCTATTTTAATGCTGCTAAAATATTTTAATCTCATTTAAATGAATCTTCTTCGAAGGCTTCTTTGAAAAGAGCGGCGGCGGGGCACAGGAGCCATGCACGTTGGGGGGGGAGTGGAAGTGAGGTGAATACAATTTATGTTCGCCACCACCACCATCTTCACCACACCGCACCGCAATGGAAGTGATCTAATGGGTCAAGGCAAATTGGTCTCCTAAGATGCTCTCCCTCCCCGTCTATCCCTCGCCCCCCCCCCCCTTTCTCCATCTGTCTTTCTGTGGCCTGTGATGGCGTAGGAAATAGTTTGCCATGAAATAGTTTCGGTTTCGAACACACACACTGACAGGCGCGCTACTGCAAATACTAAACCGTAACCTCAAAGCCCTGCCGTTGACCCGTTCCCATGGGTGGAATTTTCTTGGGTGGGGAATTTTCGGAAATTCGCCCCCGAGACGCGAGGGTGGGTATGTGTCGCCGCCTGGGACTGGACCGGACCGGTCGCCTTGGGGTGAAGTTCGGGGGTTCGGGGGCCCTACGGAAAACAGGTTCCGTAAGAAAAGTTCCACAGTTTCTGACCATTTTCTTTCCGTTCTTCTCTCCCGGTAAACCACAACACAGGGCGGCTTCCGGCCAAACTTCACAGTTACTATTGGGAGAGGCACCGGTGGGTGGGGACCGACGGGTTTCGACGTGGACCACAACACACGGGAGTCGGAATCTGCCACTTGTGTCCTGGTCCTGGTCGGTGGACTCCCAAACTGCGGATTAAATGTGCTGGAGAGGGTGTACGGGGGTGCAGGAGAGGAGCGGGGGCGACTCGGGCTCGGGCAGTGTCAATCGCGAATTATGCCAACAGGGACAGGTGAGCATCTGGCGGAGCGGAAGCATAAATAACATCGGCCCCGCTTTATGTGGGGGTTGTCATCACCCTTCGGGCGCCCGGATAGTGCGCCGACACGTGTCGGCCCCCGGGGGGTGGGGATGGGAGACCCAGGTGCTAAGTGCTCTGGGGAGGTGGGGGACAAATGAGGGGATTGAAAAAAAAAAAAGTAAAAAACAACAGGGGAACATAAGGCCACATAACCACAGTTCGCGGATTTTCGGAGCGAAGCGGGAAATGGAGGCGCCTCTAATAAGAGGCAGCCTAAACCAGGGGAAAGTGTAGCACTTAAAGTGTGTGTGTGTGTGTGTGTGTGTGTGTGTATGTGTGTGAGAGAAAAAGAGACAAAGAACGAGGAAGGGGAGGCAGTGGAATTATCAAACAGTAATGGGCGCGCGAAAGAAGGCGTCATCAGTGTGAGGTTTGCCACGAGGATCATCATCCGGGAGATCCAGGAGATGCTATTTTACAGTTAGGTGCTGCGTTTCACTTCCGCTCTTCGGCGGGGCCGGGCCGGGGGGCTGCTGAAGGCCTACATTTGCCTACTCATCCATACTCATCCATACTGAAACCGTCGCCCGTTTTTTTTCCTGCCTCACATTCCACGTGACTGGAGAAGGTGAAAGTGGAAGTGATCCGCCCGAAGCGAAAATCATTTTCCTCTTTCCGCCTCCACCACCAGCAGCCCCGCAGACCCGACCTGACCGATGTCACCGATCCGGGACCAATCGCGGGTCCTGCTCGCGAAGAAGAACCCTAACGCTTCCGTCGTTGCCGCGTCGCGCGGGGATAAATGTTTATTCGAAGTCGCTTTCCGGTGTTGATTCCCGACCCCGGCCCCGGCTCCGGCACGCAGAGTGTGAGCATATTTTTCACCGCACCACCCAACAGCCGTGAACTTCCACCGACCCACCCAAGCCAATTGCGTCATATATATACTCGCGTCGAAATCGAAATCGGCACTCTCGGCTGCCGACATCGACGACCAGAAAGAAAAGCGTAATCGTCTCTTTTATCTTATTATTTTCTTCTCCCGTGTGTGGGATTTTTGTTTTTGGTTTTGTTGATTCTGATGATGGAATTTCAATGGACTCGTTGGCTCACCCTCCACCCGGAACTGGGGGGTGGGTGCCGTTCCAACGCCTCCGACCTGCGACGTTCTTGCTGCGCGCGCGAAGTAGCCAATTTTATCCCAGGCTAGATCCGTGTGAAGGGGAGCCGTGCTGTGTGTGGTGGTGGGGGAGGGTAGCCACGCAAAAGCGCAACACGCGGCGCGGGCGACGGAGACGGGGAGATCTTGAAGTGAAAGCTGCAAGACCGCGCCGCGCGCCATGCTGGTGCGCGCGGTCGCTCATTTAGAACTTTTTTGAACACCCCCGCCACACATGGTTCCACCCCCCTGGGTGTGCTTTTTACAGGACCTTCGCATGCACGTCGGCGGCGACGGCGGGGGCGGCGGCGTCGACAAGCACACGCATTAGCATATCATTATGCGATTGCTTAATTTTGAAGGATTTATAGAGAGCGGCGCACGCGGGTGGCTTACTCGCCCCCCCCCCCCCCCCCCTCCCCCCCCCCCGCCCCTCCCCCGATGGTCGTAACACTACCCCAACCCCACCCATTGGGGGTAGGGTTGGCGCACAAAATAAATATGCTGAACGTGGAGGTGGAGGACTCGGTGGAACTTCACTCCCTCGCTAGAAGAATATTAAGGGCCACTGTTGATCACTCGACTACGCGCGACTCAGGCGCCCAGCCGAGAGCACACACAGATTTGTGCCGGATGCTGGGATGGGAAGCCTTCCCACGTCCAGATAAAAGCCATCCGTGCCTCCAAATGTGGATTTGGTAGTCTAATTTGAAATGCTTTGGCAACCGCACAAAAATAATGGTGTTTTCTCATCGCCATCTTCATCGTCGTCGTCGAGGCTTGTCGACCATTTAATTCGTAATGCTTTTTTTCCTTTTCACTTTAGTAGCTTCACCGGGTTCTTCACATTCTTCGAGGCGAAGATGGATGGAACGTTGAGCACTTTCACCAGCGCGCTACGGATTAATGCACATACGCTTTTCTTGTATCTGGAGTTGTATTGGATGAATTTATAGACATCCCTGTACTTCTTCTAACTACCATCGCGGACTACCCCGACGGTCTTATGATATGATCTGCTTACCGGTGCCTGCGAGAGGTACACGCGACACGACAGTGAGCTCGTCGGCTACGACGCGAGCAGTTCACTGTTGTAACCGTAGCCGCAGAACGAGTGAGAAGATCTTGTAGGCGATATCCGACTCCTGTAGCTGCTGGGACCTAACCAGACAGGGAAGGTGAGTGGCAAGTTCTCCAATCACTAGCACCCAGGGATTGTGCCAAGGGGACGCCCTGGCTCTGTCTCCTTTTCAACATCGCACTCGGACGGACAATCCGAAAAACTCGATTCTAAACATCTGGAACCATCTGGTACTTCAAGTCAGGCCTATGCTGATGACTTAGACATTATAGGTCGCAGGCTCTCCTATGTGGTTCACCATTGCATAGGGATCAAATTCAAATTCATGGCAGGGAGCATAAGTGGCCGATAGCTTGAAGTCCTCTCAAGCTTCACCTATCTAGAGTCACCGGTTAGGACTAACAGTGACCTAACGGAGGAGATTCGCGCTAAGATTCTGGCAGTCAACAAGTAGCATTCTACAGTTTGGAAAAGCTGTTTCACTCATATGTCTCGTGTCGAGACGGTCAAAGCGGGGGTTATACAGAACCTTGATAATCTCAGTACTCACATACGCATCTGCGACATGGACACTGCTCAAAACGGAAAAGGAAGAGTAAAATGTTCGGATCGATAGTTAACTCCGAATTAGTTGTTACCAGGTCTAAAACGATTAAATTGGACATTTAAAAACAAATCAAATGGTTATTACATTGCAACGAAAAATTCTATTTTATTCAAAGCACGTGCCATCGAAAGTTTTTTTCGTTTCTACAGGCAAACCAATTAGTCATCTAATTTTTGACTTCCCCGGAGGAATCCAAGTGCTGCTCAGTCAATACATATCCCATCGATGAAAATGAATGTTAACCGGAAACCAGTTCCCCCAACCAGTTTTGCTTTACACCCAGACGCATTCTCATGGAGCCAATCTTCTGGCCCATTCTGGTCGTATTTCGATTCGATGCATGGTTCAAATTGATCATTTGTTGTCGGTGGCTATCTCACTTAACGGTTCTCACCTCGGGTTAGGAGCTTGTGATACACCACACCTTTCCGGTCCCACCAGAAAGCCCTTTCCTCGAACGCTCTTTGTTTGTTAAGTCAACAACGCCATTTTAATTAATTTTTAACCGCTTAAAGCACTGCGATCTTCCAAAAGCAAGCCACGACAAGCGATCGGATGCGATCCTGTATCAGTTTTCTTCTGAAAATCAATGATCGCTGCAACATTTTCACGCACAATGATTCCCCCCACGCAGTCGCATACCCCCGACGAAGCCGGTTCCGAACAGTTTGTCGCGGCCGTGGCAGCTAAAGCTACCAAGCATTTTTGGTACTGCTATGAGGTCTATTTGTAGCATTCCATATTCGTAAAAAATGTTTAAATATTTGTAATGGCGTGGCTTGGACGAGTTGAGAAGGAGTATGGGGGACGACAGCCTATTGTATCCTTCGGGAGGCAGCAGAATCCTACTACACTGTCGCGATCGTAATCAGCGAGCGCAACCTAAGAGATCGCTGTTCGAAACCTGCTGAAGTGTTCAGGTATCCCACCTGCCGGAAGCTTTAAGTCAAAGCAATAAATAATTCTGATGGGTGACCAATGACGATGATGATGATGCTGGTGGTGGTTGTAACGATGATGATGACTTTCTCGATGACGCAGACACACACACCACCCCAGACGAAGGACTGTATGGCGAGCTCCTGCAAGGCAAGTGTCTGCGAGGTATTCAATCCTCACACTCCCTACCAGCAGCAGTGCTGGTAGTATCCTTCCACTTTACTCTCCACTACCATCCCCACCCCCCTTCCCCCCTCCACCCCTTTGGGCTGTCTTTTGATGTTTTGATCTCTGCCGGAACACCCTCCGGCGGGAAAATTCGGGATCCAGCTCCGATTACCAGCGATTAAGAAGTCGCCAGTCGGCAAAACAACAGTCGAGGCCCCACACAAAGCGGGTGTGAGGATCGGCGTGGCTACATGCAAACGGGAACGTTGCTAGGAGCCGCCAGCTTGCTTTGAAGGTGGCATTTCTTCACCCCTTCCGCCACCCATTCCTCCGGCACTTCCGCGCGCCAACAGCTGCCGGGGGAAAAGAAGACCAAAATTAGCTCCGATTACGCAACATCTTACGCCTGCCCGAACCCGGCGTATCGAACCCGCCCGGATGGCCGGTCCCGGTCCCTGGCTGCCAGTGTGCTGGTGGGGGGGAGGGGCGGGTGTGATGAAGAAGTATCGTCGAGCTAGTTTCCTTGGTTTATGCCTTTTTTCTTGGCGAGGTAAACGAGAATCCTCAAGCAATCGGCCGGAAGCAAAAGGGGGCGCCAGTACTACACCGACGGTACGTCTTGGTGTCTGACGTAAAAGAGCCAAGCCGAGGGTGCCGAGCAGCAGGCAGTATTTGTGGTTTTGGTGGCGGTCCAGGATGAGGGCACCTTCATCTTCGACGGCGCGCGCAAGAAGGTGGTGGCCACAAGATATCCCACCAACCCCTTCCCCACCGGGTCCGGGTCGTGTGGTCCTGCCGCGGACCGATGGTATTTTAATTACTCTAATAGGATGGTCATTAAAGCTCGAATCTGGTGGCCGTTGCCCGCTGATGGAGGCGCGGTGCGCTAGCACCAACGCGTCCTTAAACTGCCACCAATACCGAGGCAGAAAAAAGCCGAACATGGGTGTGTTGTTACCTCAGCGTCAGCCTCAGCCTCCGACGGCGCGCGGTAATTTATCTAATGACTTTGTCATTTATCACAAATATCGTCCTCGAGGCGAAAGGGCTCACAGCGCAACCACAGCGCGTTCGTTCGTGTCCCCGAGTGAGTGTGTGAGAGTGAGGGGGAGAGGGCCGCGAAAGGATGCCCAAAAGTGAAGGGGTTCAGCGAAGATGAAGATAATCAATGTGAGAGATCCCCTCCCGATGGTTTTCGCTTAAAACAGGAAAGGAAATTGACTGCTCCGTTGAAGAAGGGCCAACTCCTTGGGCTGGTCCTGGTGAGTGACAGGACAGAATTCTGTCATCCAGCCACCCCACCACCGGCACCGGCACCTGCGTTGCCGCTGTCTTACCGGGACCGGAAGTTTCTACGAACTCGATTTAGTTGGGGTTCTGACAGTGGACCCGTGAGCGAGAAAGGCGATCGGATGTTTGTGTCCTGTCGTGGACTGGCGCGAGTTTGGTCGCTCTGGAACTAGTGGAAATCAGTGCCCGGAAAACCCGGTCCAACGCACGCTTTCTCCACACAGCGACCGGGAGGCCCGGTGAAAAACGAAAGAAAACAAAAAAGGCAACGCCTACGCAGCAGCTAAATGTCTTAATACACGTTCCATTAAAGTGAGACAATGCGGTCGCGTGAAGCGTTGTGGGTACACTTCCCTTGCGAGGCGGCTGGTTGCGTTCGTGCTGTTGCGAAATAAACGATACAATAAGAAAAACTGTATCGGGCGGAAAAAAAACCCAAACAAAATAGGACAACAGAGGGGTGGGGGGAGGGGGGTTCACAGGACACGCGATGGGTGTCTGTGTGCCTCCAGAAAGGAGCGCGTGCCAGGGCCGTGGGCCCGTTGAGTGGGCCGCCGGTTGCATGCTACGGGGATATTTTTTTCCCGAGACCGGGGGGCCATCACTGGTTCGTTCTCCTCCCCAACCCCATGGCCCCGGTAAGGTGGCCTCCCTCTCGGCTACGCGTGTCGCGTTTTCGCGACACATCGGCGGTCCTTATTACCGTTGCTCATCAGCAACAGCGCCCGGTTGTAGACGCATTGTCACAGTTGTTGTTGTTGTTGTTGCTGCTGCTGCCGTTGTTGTTCGGTCAAACCCCACGAGCGGCACGCGAACTGCAAAAACACACGGGCGGGGTAAGCCCAAACGCTCCCAGTAACGGTGTGGCGATTAAGTAGCGAAACTATATCTATTATTAAAATAATGATCGTAATTATAGAGATCGTAAATAAATCATCAATAAATCGCCGTGTTTCGCTCGAAGCCGGGCCCCGTCAAGGATAAAAGAAGTTATACCAGTGCGTGGTGGTCGCTAAAGTGATGGGCAGGGAAGGGAAAGAGTGGGGGTTTCCACGGCCCAGCCCGATGGAACTCCGAAGGTGATTCGAAGTTTCATCAATATCACGTACTCTTCCGTCCCCACCCGCACACGGAAGGTCCTGACATAGCCTGCCTGCCTTTCCTGTGTTTCTCACTCTCTGTCTCTCTCTCTCTCTCACACACACAGAGCGTTTTGATTTTTTTCTACCTTAATGTTTGCTCATTTGCGCGTTTTTAAACGCGAACGGGCAGCAGCACCGCAAAGCAGAACCGCGGTTGCGGTCCTCGAAAGTGCTACGAAAATAGAGGCATAAAAATGTGTAGCGGAAAGGTAGCGCGTCGGCCCGCTGGTTTGTTTCTGCCAGCCGCCCTTTGGTTGTGTCCGGGATTTTTGAAAAGGGTTGATTATGAGTGCTACGCATACCGCGAACGGTAAACGTCCGAAAGCACGCCACGCGGCGTGCATTAATCGGAAAATTTACGGAGACTTCCTTTTATTTATGTTCGATGACTTATTACTATTATTATTGCTACAAAACACAGTCAACGGGTAACGTAGCCCCCTAATCGACAACTTGCGGGACTAACTTCGAACTTAGCACTAGTCGCACTAACTAATTGCAACTGGCGAAACGAACGCAGAAGCTGGTAACAGATACACTAATAGAGCAGTAGCATGGATGAAACAGTTACTAAGAAGACATGAAAGCAAATACATCACGATGCTAGTTAAGGGAAATACTAGAAAATAAAGAAGTACCGAAAAATTAGCTATTGGCTTTAGCTATCAATTTAAACTTCCTAATTACGCTTTTTTGACATCATGCAACTGATTTCACGTAGAAAAAAATTAAATGTAGTTTGCAACTTATTTTTGAAGAGCCTGAACTTGGGCAACTTTTGTGCCTGAAAATAACGTTTTGTGGGGATTATTATTTTTTCTGCTACCTGACATCAAATCAAATCAAACATCAAACAAACAGCAACTGTTTGCCGAAGCTTGTCGCTGGAAGATCGCAGTGCTTTAAGTGGTTTAAAAAATGTAAACATTGGGATTTTGACTTAACAAACAAACAGGGTTAGCGGACTGCAAAAATGGTCGAAGTAACTGAACTATAAGAACTTTTGGGCGAAAATGACACACAAACATAACAACAAATTGCGGATCAGCTACATGTGCCACAGCACGCCATATCCCTATGTTTGTAGGCCCTGGAAGATCCATAAGGTTGGAAGATGGTGCCACATGAACTGAACGAAAGGCAGCAGGAAAACCGAAAAACCACATGTGAACTTCTGCTCGTCAGTAATTTGTGTTTGTATTACAAGTAAAAATCAAGTTAAAATTATTTTGCATGCTGGTGATACAAAAATCCTCAGTTGAGTAATCTTCGATTAGTTTTTAACTACACAAGATGTCTCATTGTTTGCGACCTTATCAGCACACAAGTCAGCTTAAAAATACACACAAACAAACCCCAATCATTCGCCCTGCTCGCCAACCAATGTAAAAGGTCCTTTTTACTTAACGCTCGCCATGTTACGCCCGCTAAGTTACGCATTTAGTGTGCAGAGTCCTTAAATCACTTGACTGGGCTAGTAGTAAGCGGAATATTCGATCAGCGGTATATGAAACAAGCTTAAGAACAGTGATGCTAGAGACCTTGCGCTAGGCAAGGCTTCAATACGATTGATCCAACATTGATACATTGTGGATGACACACGATACAAGGCTGCTCAAGGATGAAGCATAAAGTAAGTGATATTCAGAAGGGCCGCCCAAAGAGTTAGATGAACAGCAAAACCAAAATTTGTCGACCCAAGTTGCTTCGGGAACCCGGAGACATGTGAGAACACAGAGGACAAAGTCTGATTAACCCTAACACGAACGCGATGGGTAAGAGCTAACAACCAACTTACCAGCAATGGGCAGATACCTAAGTTGGCCAGATTTTCAAGGTCAATGTCTGATGGGAAACTTCGTTCAAATCCTACCTGGAAGTCAACGGCACACTCATAGAGCGTGCTGGCATGAGCGTGTGAAATGCACACTAACTACTCGAACGCGCAATCAGCTTGGGTGGGGTGCCAAAATGCAAAGTACGAAGGACGAAGGACGCGAGTGGTTTCATCATCGTTACTTTATAATCCTACGCTCATTAACTTTTTTGAGCGATAGAAGTGATTGTTTGAAGGCGTTTTTCGTATTTTTTTTGTTCTGTCTCTCTTTCTACCAAGTCTTTTTTTTATCAGATTTCCCTCCCCCGAGCCCCCTTCCTGTTCCGGTCCGGGGCGTGTCGCGATCTGATTACTACTGCGGCTGAGCTCGGTTCGGCAATAAAATTTATTCAACCATTTGCGCGTAATGGTCATGAGGTGTTAAGACGATCCCGAAGCGGGAGCCACCCCCGGTGGGGGGCGAAATAGAGATGAAGAGAGAGAAAGAGAGAGAGAGAGGGAAAGAGAGTGCGAGAAGTGGCCAAGAGCAACCGTTGGCATGTGGAAACGGCGACTCGGTACGGCGACTTTTTATTGGCACGACGGCGGCGCGCCTGGAGTCCTGGAGACAGTGTGCACCGACGAAAAAACAAAACAACCAAAAATAAAAGACCATGACGCCGTAAGTCACTGGGAGGAAGGGGGAGGAGGGTTGGACACTAGAGGTGGGGGTAGCAGAATTGGTTGCTCGCTTGGCGTGCATTATGCTACGGCTTAGTAGCACGCGGAACCATTTTCATTTTCCGCTTCACTGGCGACCCATGGCCACCACCGACCAGCCTGGCCTCCGCGGCCAACTTGCCGAATCCTGCCGCCGCGAAATCCAGAATGGCACCACCGGCACACCCCACCATCTCAAGGGGTTTCGATGTTATTCACGAAGCGGTGGTTGTATATTTTATAAGCCCATTTTATAAACCTCTGTGTCGTGCCGCGGCGTCCGCGCTCCTGGTCTTGGCCCAAAACGACAAGCGAAACGATAATTATACTTCCAATGCTGGCGAAAGGGAGAAAGAGAGAGAGAAAGAACGAGAGGGGGAGCGCGAGCCGGTCCTGGCCGGTGTCCTGGCGTTGGTGGATTTTTTTAAAGACGGTTACAACCAACCGACGACACTTCATTTTTCCGAAGACCGTGCGGCAGCGTGGGTATTGACGTCCGAAATTGTGGGCAACGCTGCCGCGAGTAGTATGTAAACAAAGCAATGTCATTTGGAGCGGTGCGTCATTGTTGACACTGACAGCCAACCACTGTCGTGCAGTGCACAAGTGGACCTTTAATGTCTTATAGCGCGCACGTTATCGCTCGGTCTTCCCAAACCGGATGGTGACCGGGTCTCCATTTTTGGGCCTTCCTTCAAGCGGCCTTCAAAACGGTTCCCGCTTTGTTCATTTTTCATCTTTGTCACCCACCCACCCCTTAGGGCAACCCAACCCACCGGGGGCTCATTCAATGCCGCGTTATCGACAGTAATGAAGAAATGCGCCCGGGGGCCGGCCACCACCACCAAGTAGCGCGTTTTAGTTGCTTTCTCCCGCCTTTTTTTATCCTTGTCCCCGTTTTTAACCGGTGCAATTACGCCCGGCACAGGATCGCGGTACCATTTTCTGTGTGTGTGTGTGTTTTTTTTTATTTTGTTGTTTTTGCTTTCTTCGTTTATCTTGCCTTCCTTCTCCACGCTGGGGCTACGTCTTCTTGATTACTTAACTTGTGCCATTTCGCCGTGGTTGGCGCCTTTTTTCGGGGTCGAAAAACGGTTGCTTCCGGGTGTTCTGCGATTCGCGTTGCACTTTTTTACACTTGTCCCCAGATTAACCGGGGACCACCGTTCACCTGTGGACCTGTTTTTCTGAGCGTACTAGGTTGTTTATAAAGTTTTACGGGTCCATACCAGAGGGCGCTGCTACGGGCCTAATTTTTTTGTTGCATTGGTACACTCTTCATATGAACGTATGTGAAGTTTCACTTCAATCGGTCACTTCGATTTTTTTACAAGCCATTTAGTAACGACGTGTCACAGTATTTTTTGCATTGGACAAAATCAAGTATCGTAGAGTTATTGAATTTTTATTTTTGGAAGTTTTAAAAGCAATGGACATTTATGGACGAATGTTGAAAGTGTATAATGGCTCTTCGCCTTCAATTAGAAAATAACAAGGGAGGTTTCGGAGTTTAAACGTCGTTGTACTAGCTTTCAAGACGACCCACGTCAAAAACGTAAAAAAACAGACACAACTCCTGAAATCGTACAAAAAGTACAGGAAATCGTTTGGAAAATCGTCGACTCAGTTAAAGAGATTTAGTACAAGGCTTATGCATCTCATTGAGCAGTATAACCAATATTTTGACTGAAGTATTGGGTTTTAGAAATCTGTGTGCAAAACGGGTGCCACATTCGCTAAAATGGAATAAAAATTCGGTGGGAAATTTCCCGGCAACATTTGAAACCTTTTCGAAGGATAAAGTGGATTTTGTGCATCGAATCATCACTATGGATTAAACTTGGGTTTATAAGACCATAATGTTGAGTCAAAACAAGAGATTAAGGAGTGGGAAACGAGAGGTTTGAGATGCGGACAAGAGGTCAAAACAAGAGGTTTGGGATGCGAATGCAATTTTGTTAGCGGATTATTTGCAAACTGATGAGACAATAAATTTCGATTATTGTTGTAGCATTTTAGAACAAATGAACGAAAAAAACATGAAAAAGACCCGGTTTGTAGAAGAAAAACATCCTCTTTCATCAAGGCAACGCACAGTGTCACAAGAGCAATTTGAAACCAGAATTTCACCAGATTTCGCCCGTAGCAACTTTCATCTGTTTTCAAACCCAAAAAAAAAACATGCATGAAAAGCGTTTTTCATCAAACGATGACGTCTTAGCAGCTGTGGAAACGTATTTTGAAGAGCTTCCAGAAAGCTTCAGGGACGGAATTCTCAAATTGGCGTCTCGTTGGAACAAGTGTATTGATATTCAAGGAGACCATACTGAATAATAAAGTGTGTTTCAAACCATAAAAATCAGTCCTTCTAATTGTCCTGCATAACGTAGTAAGCAACGTAGTATTTCTGTCTAAACTGTTCTGTCACTTCATGCGGTTTCTCTTCGGTCCGATTCAGTTCACACTACGTCACTAACGTTTCACGTGCAGTAGTCGTAGCAGCACTAGTAGGTGTCATTTTTTCCCAACGTTTACTCCGGTTCTTGAGTAGTCGAAAAAGGTAAATATTTCTCTCTGTCGCTTTGTTTGGGTGTAATTTTTTTTCTGCGGCGTTCCGTGTCCTTATTAGCATGGCGCAGTCTAATGGGTGGGACGGTGTGTGCTGGTGTTGCGTGGGGGGGTGGGGTGTCTCAGAAGTTAGAATAGTTTGTTCCCCTTGCTTTTCTTTGGCCGGCCTGTAGGAAGAAAACCGGGCCAAAAACGAAACGGCCGAAAAGCAAATGGTCGCCTGCCGCCTTGGTTTATGATACCGATGGGATGAATTATCCGCACAGCCCCGTGATTGGGTGGCTGGGGGGGGATTTGGTTCACTTTTGGGGTCTTGGCGCGAGTGTAGCAGCAGCAGCAGCAGCAGTTTACGAGCGGCACAGCTGGCGGCGACCAGGCGGCGAGCGAACCGGTCCCCGAGATCGGTTCCCTCGGGTGTTCAGCAGGTCCCTTCGCGCTGGTGAATGCTTTAAAATTTAACGGGACGGGACGGCGAAAATTGGTGTGGCGGTGGCCCCAGGGTGTGGGCGTTGGGGGGGTGGTGGTGGCGGGGGAGGCGAACTAATTTGCGACCAGTTTACATTGGGCCGAACCGGGACGTCGGACGTCGAATGTTCAACGTCAGTCTTCTCACTCGCTCTCTCTCTCTTTCTTTCGCTTTCTTTCGCTTTATCTCTCTCTCTCTCTCTCTGCTTCTCCCTTCTTGCTCACCCTCGCGATCCAGTTCCGGTCCCGGTATACACGGATTCGGAGCACGTGGTCCATCCCTATAAGGACGGGGCCGGAAACGCTCACAACAGGCTCACGCACCCCTTGTGGTTTGGCCGTTACGTAGCGATGCCGATATGCTTATGGTATTGGACACGCATCGAGAACCTCGCCGTAGCCCCCTCCCCCTGTCTCACCCTCTCTCTCTCTTTCGACGTCACTCTGGCACGTTACGGCAACAGGTCCCGGTGCGTCGTCGCCGTGATGGCTATTTTGTGATTAAAAATCAATTACCGTGCGTGAGCGATGGAGAAACAATTCCGCTGAGTGTCGCTGAGTAAACATGCACGCACTTGTCTATTGTCGATGGTCAGATCTGCCAGTGGCGGTGTTTATTGCGTGCGCTAGTGATACGTATCGCACACTGTTGCGCCGGTATGCACTCCGAGGACTCGTCCAAGCGGATCCGATCCGATTCTGATGTATGATTTCCTAAATACTCGCTTTACCCTCTAACCTGAGGCCCAGCCTTACGGCTCTCCACTCATCATTCCCCTTTTCCTCCGCCCGCCCTTGCAATTCCTTTGGTACTAATAAATTTTATGTTCATCCTGAGTAATGTTTCCACACCTGGGCTTCGGGGCTGTTAAAGATCCACGTCATTATGGTTGATACTAATACTAGCGCTCTTCGCTTCTTCATACCTTAATTTTACATCCTTCCTTCCCATTCGCCACACCCCCGTTGAAACTCCCTACCAATTCAAGCAACACACACATTCACTCGTGCACCTCGTGCAGGCTTTCGGGGACCGGGAACGCACGGTAAAAATTGTGCAAACAGTTTACTGTCGGGTTTTATGGGACAATTTCCGGTTGGATAATATGTGTGGTCAGGAGGTAAGTGAGCCTGTAGGTCAGGCTACCGGTACGGCCTAATAACAAGCCTTCGGTCCTTCATTTCATTGGGGTGTCTCACTACGCTTTCGATCGATGCGATCGATCTGAAGTACTCGGGACATCAGCCAGCCTGCGGTAGTCGACTTCGCACACCATTGGAGACCTACAACTGCTTACAGTTGATAGGTATGAGGAGTCGACGAAGAAGTGAGTATTTCAACCCGCAAAGCTAATTTCGTTCCACACGACCAGTGAAGGCGTTCGAATGAGCCAGCGAACCCTTTTGTAGGATCTGAGCGGGATGAATAATGTTTGCAAAAATCAGAAACCGGTGCTCTGGTTAAAGACCTGCTGACTACCACCTTCCCAGCCAGAACAAGGCAACAAGGAAAATCGTATATTACTGTCTCCCGTGCGCGCGTGCAACACATCGAAGTCAACCTCCTGAATACCTTGCTCTACCAGCAACCAGAGCCCGGGGGGGGGGGATGTGGGAGCCCCAAGAATAAGCATGAGTGAAACCCATAAATTTCCATTAGATCTTACGAACGCCAGGAATTATTTGTTTCATATTTTCCCTCCCATAAATTTGGTCGGCGCGCGGCGCGGACAACCGGCGGCTATCTATCGAGCGGCAGCAAAAAGGCATTAAAATGAAAACACCAAAAACATGAGTGCAACATCTTGGCCAACCACACGGGGCACGGGGCCGTCACGGTGGTGTGGTGGAAAGGGCTGCGTACCGCGGGCCCGAACAGGGCTTCGGTCGCGACGGTGAAGGTATGCCCGGTGATGTTTTTTGCTTCGGTTCGCGCAGGTCCCCCCCCTTTTTATCGTCGGTCGGTGGCAGGGTTTTTCTCGACCGAGTTTTTCCGAGGCACTCCGTGCGCGGAGTTCGGCCCTAAAACGAATCAAATAATTTCCCCAAAAATTAATAAAAATAAAATAAAAAACAGCCATGCAGCAGGATACAACCCCGTCGGGGCGCACGGGTTGCGGATGTCGAATCCGGAACCGGGGAGGGGGGACGCTGGAAGTGGACTGGACGAGGGGAGGAGAGGGGGGGGGGGGGGGGGGGTTTGTGAGTACTCGAGGCAATGGTTGGTCGTTGATTAACAGGTTACCGATTGGCCACCCCCGCCGGGCGCAGTCGGACGGAGGGCGTTGTGAATGGTGGAAGGGGTCGGGAGGGGGGGATCGGAGAACACACGTGCGAATTTCTACCCACCCACCCAGTCAACACCCACCAGCTGGCCATAAATTTACACAAAACCACCCCCTCCCCATCATTTCCGTCCCGATATTTTCCCGGGAAGTCAATTTTTTGGTTTTGATACCATCGTGTGCGGGGGCGTGTAGCCGGTAATGTGTGCGCTCCAAGCTCCTTCCGACAGTCGTCGGCGGCAGGCAGTTATTAAAAGAATTTGCAACAGATTGCCCGGCTGATGCTGACGGGCACTAAATCATCGACTCCGGCAAAGGTACCATACATAGGCCCCAGGTCGCCGCCGTGAGGGTTCCTGTGCTGTTCTTACGCCCGACAGAAGGCGCTATTAGTTTCATTTGTTTTTTATCAAATACTTCGCGTGATTTGTTAGCTGCTGCTGCTGCTGCTGCTGCTGGAAGGACGACGGTTCCGGCAACGGCCCCAGCTACTTAATGCACATTAAGCGGTGACCTAGAATGAGATGAAAACGCTCGATAGACGACTCAAACTTGCAATCGTCTGCAACTCACATCTTTCAGCCGGTTTTTATCTTCAAGAACGGACTGGGCCGTATTTAATAAAACTGTTTCTTAATACTATCGACTTGATAGACTTGTCGATAACAGAAAGGTGGTCCTAATCGTCCAGCAACCACAGACACGTGCCTTAGAGCTGGCCCGTGCTGTGCGCTCCAGGTCCGCGGGCAGACCATTGCGAAATGATTAGACCGAAGTCTAGACATCACACGAATGAACGGTTGGCATACCGACTCGAGTATGGGAACCCCCCAAGCTATTCCGTGACCCAGTCCCAAGAGGAAGAACTCCGCAGTAGGATGGTGGGATTCACACTAGCGGTATACGGAAGGCCTGTTCACACATAGTTGGTAGGAGCTCCAGAATCCCTTTGAATGAAGTAGTCACGGCTCCGTATTACCTTCCCTGAGCACAGCGGCTGCGACTTTGACTTCGGCTTCGCTGATTACGGCTAGCCCGTAGAAGATAGTAGCCGACTCTACGATGTAGAATCGAACAAGGCAGCTCCAGTTTCATACAGGCTTTGAATGTTGAGTTACAGACTCCGAAACCTGTTTCTGAATTAGTCTTGCTTTCCTCTCGCAAGGAGGGGTCAGTGTTGAAAAGCGAACTATAGGAGGCTACCAATAGTAGCCGAAAGTGTTTTAGGGTGATCCTCAGGGGTTATAAAATCCTTGCATATTTCTGGGTTTTTTAATTTAGATCTAGTCTCCTCCAAGGTTTTAAATTAAAGGGTTTGATACAGAACAATGGACCAAGATGCAAAGAGCGAGTTGCTTAATACAGAGTTTTTTGGGGCATCACTTCAGCCATCACTTCAAGGTAACCATTCCAGCTTGCTTATATGTGCCTTGGCCGCCCAATGCGCAATGGAAGCAGAGGCTGGTGTATTCCGAGACAGACCTGATCGTTTTCTTGCACAATCTCAGGAGATCTGATGGCTGTGCTCCCCACCAGAATCCTTTGACCACTCCACTCTGGGCGGGACGACATTGCACCTCAACAGCTTGTTGAGGAATGCCAACAATCGCTTCCTTCCGCCGGCTGGCAGGTTATGGAGTAATTCGTTTCTCACCAACCCGTCCTGGGCAGGAATTCTTACTGGATAGGAGAGCTATAGTAGAGAGCGTTGATCTCAGGATCACCTGAAAACGGATTCTGTGTCAATTTCTGCCCTGGACCCCAGGCAGGACAGATTTAAACTGTCAAGGGGTTCCAGCCATTTATCATAAACACCTTTCATTTAGCCATTGCCGTTTCGCATCTTTTTTGGCCATATTCCAGAGCGAGCTGAGCGAAGAAAGTGGACGGTACTTCTTTTCCAGTGCTTCTTACTCTCCGTATACTAGGCTGTTCAATAAGTTCTTTGCCTCGATAAGAAAAGTACATTTTTATGGTTTTAAGTTCACTTTGTTGTACAGTATAACCTCCCTGAACATCAATGTACTGGATCCTACGAGACTCTAATTTACTAATTCCATCCCTGAAGTGAAAAACTGGAACGCCTTCAAAATACGCTTCCGCAGCTGTTATGACATCATCATTTGATGAAAAACGCTTTTCACGCACGATTTATTTTGGTATGAAAACAGGTAGAAGTCACCAGAGACCAAATCCAATGAATACGGTCTAATGAACCCTAACAATTCGAACTTTAAATCATGGATTTTTGCCATTTTCAAATTGCTCTTGTGACCTGGTGCATTGTTATATTTTTAGCGAATGCGACATCCATTTCGCAAACAGCTTTCTGGAACCCAAAACTTGAGTCAAATTATTGGTTATACTGTTCAATGGGATGGCTAGGCCTCTTTCAGTGATTCGACGATTTTCCAATACGATATTTCGTATTTTTTCTACGATTTCAGTTGTTGTGTCTGTTGTGTTGTGTCCTTTAGGTGACGTTTTTGATGTGGATCGTACTGAAGACTAGTACGACCACGTTTAAACCCAAAAATCCCCCTATCAACCACCTAATTGAAGGCAAAGAGTCCTTATACACTTTCAACATTCGTTCATAAATTTCCTTTGCTTTTAAATCTTCCAAAAATAAAAATTTAATCACTGCCCGATACTTCATTTCATCGATTCGATCGATTTCATCGATTTCATTTTACTTCATCGATCTCGATAAAAAATACTGTGACATGTCGATACTAAATGTACTAATATGACAAAAAAAGTAGGCTCATAGCAGCGCCCTATGGTAGCGAGGTAAAGAACTTATTGAACACTCCAGTATACTCGAGAAGCCAGTGTTTCTGAAACGTCTTAAAGCTTCCTTCGTCGCAGCGGAATATCGCTTGACAGTCTTTGTCCAGAGGTGTTTTTCAAAGTCATTGTCGGGTGCAAGATCAAACTCTCTTAAATCCGCAACGAGCGTTTGGTATCCCTCGCAAAGAGCAAAATTCGTTTACAAGAGAAAACGCTACGAGCTCACTACGAGCAGACAGGAGCGATCTCTCAACCTAGCCCTGATTGCAACAGTTTCCATTAGTTTTAGGGCCTAGGGAGGTTGGGGAATGCGGGAAAAGGTGTTACTCCTTTCGATTCTGATCAAAACCACTCCACCGAACGCTATTCGATCTGTAAGGGTTTGTGTTATCCGACTAGGGGAAGGTCAGGGCACGAGCCCCATTTTTCCAACGTTCATTTTTCTCACTCCCTCCCTCGGTCTCCCTCACACGCACGCTCGATGCCACGGCAAACATCAGGGCAAGTCTGAGAAGCGCGTCACTGAGCACATCCCCAAAACACCAGCCAACGATCTCGCTCCCGCTGGGGATAACGTTATGACCTAGTTTCCGTGTTTCGGGGTCCAAACAAAGCGGGGACGGCCTAAGCCGCCGCCGTAAAGTTGCGAACGGCGGGCGGGAGCCTGGATCCTGAAAACTTCAACTGCGACTTCAAGGTCAGCCCGACAGTTGTGTGCACCGCGCGCGGCTTATTATTCCCCGGCCACCCTGCCTGCAGAACGACCAAACTTCCCGACGAGCCCGAAAAAACAAGCAAAGAACCCAGAGGGTTTCCTCTATCGATTTTCCACCACGAAACTCCTCACTAACCAAGTTTGTAGCGCGCGAAGGTTCCACACACCCGCGACGGCCCAAGACGAGGAAACTGATGATGGCGGAGCGGAGCGCCCCCACCTCCCCCCGGGGCATACATTAGCACGCAAAACGCACACACATACACACACAGAACGGACGTCGCCGCCGCCGCCGCCGCCGTAGCTTTTCCAGGGCCGGGCGAAATGGGCGACGAAAAGTTTTTAATTTCATGCTAATTAAAGTTTTGTTCCCGCCGTTTACTGTGATATAATGTCTGGGCACGAGAGCGAGCGAGAGAGAGAGAGAGAGAGAACGGGGGAATCTTGGGCGCTTGGGTGGTGGTGGTGGACAATTACACTTTCTCACGCACTTCCGTCATTTCCCGGGGCCCGCGCCTTGTGCGCCGAAACGGTGACGCTCACGTAAATTAAGTCGCACGCCGTTGACTGCCGGCTTTTTCGGCAGGCTTTGATATTCGGTTTGGTCCGGGTCCGGGGTGGTGGTGTTTGTGTTACTGGCATACTGGCGATGATTCTGCGGTACGTAAGATTTAGACGGGCTGATGAAGACAGTTCGTCTAGACCATTATCAATTCTTTGCCGACATTACTGGACCGGGTAGGGGGAAACTCTTTGGCCCTTTTCCCGCCCCGAACGAACCCGTCTCATAAAGACGGAACGCCCGAGATTTGGTTTCAAGTTTTGACAAGGCATTAGGCGCGGCTGAACCAGTGAAGGCCATCGTCCGGCTAGGTGAAGGTGAGTCACTCACATTTTCTTACTTCGCGTTCCATTTCTTCCACATAAGCCCGTTCGATTTGCGTTTTTCTTCTTTCTATTCGAGTGGTGTAAAAATAAACCCAAACTCCCCCCCCCCCCCCCCCACCGTACGGGTAAGGAAAAAGCATAGTTTCCGGGTCCAGTTGCCCCCAAGGGCCGATCAATGCCCAGTCTGAACTCGTTGATGCTCGGCCCACTCTCAGCTCTCAGACGTCAAGAATTGGTTTCTTTTGTCGGTAGGCACAATGCGTCATCTGTTGACACATTGTGGCTTGCGCAGCTGCAAGAGCAATTGAAAAAGGGAGAACAATAGAGCAACGTTGGCTTGGTTGAAACTTGGCGATGCGATTCCAACTCGAAGCGCATTTCGCATGATGCACACACGCTGTCGTCATCGCCGATTGAACTTCGCCTTGCGAGAGACCGCTGCGTAAACTGTGCAATGGGTTGTTGAATAAGTTTTGTGCTGTAATATCACAGGGCGCTGCTACATTTATTTTGTTGGAACACTCTTCATATGCACGTATGTGAAGTTACATTGCGATCTGCCATTTCATTCTTTTTACACAGGCCATTTACTGTCAAGGTGTCACAGTATTTTTGTACAATGGAACAAATCAAGTATCATGCAGTGATTGAATTTGCATTTATTTATTTATTCATTTATATTTTATTGTTTTATTTATTTATTTATTTATTTATTTATTTGGTGCTCGTCTCCGAACCAGTTCGTGTCAAAAAATCGCCAAGAAGCAAAATCCTGCGTGTAAAGCATTTTTCACCAAAAGATGACGTCATAACAGCAGTGGAGGGGTATTTTGCAACCCTTCCAGATTATCACCTCAGGGATGTAATTCATAAATTGGAATCTCTTTGCAACAAGTGTACTGATGTTCACGGAGATCATACTTAATTATGCAGTGTAATTCAAACCATAATAATGTGTTTTTCTTATCGAACTGCCGAACTTATTAAGCAGCCTAAGGTAACTCACCGATGCGTCACGCCAATGGACTTCATCGGCACTCAGTGAGTTGGCTACAGCGGAATTTCTTGCGCCAACAAAAGCTTCCCCAGGCATAACACGCTACACGACAGACGATGCAGGACCATAAAAATACCCATACAATCTGGCCTTTGTTGTGACTGTGTTACGATGTCGCTGCCAGTTCGTCTCGACGTAGATTCGTCCCGGTGTTCGGATCCCTGGTTCGGTGTTTGTGGCGAATGCTACGGAGCTCTTCTAATGCGTATAAGTTCTTGCAAATTGACTCTTAATTTTGTAAGGCATTTTCAGTACTTTTTCAAGCACGATCTCCTTTAGGGTTTGCACTTTCGAAAAATCCACATTTTGTTGTGTTATCTTATTGTTGAATATTTCAAGAATGTATTCCCAGAGTTGTAAGTCAATTTCGAGCTGAACCGATCCGACGTATTCCGGACCGGTGAAGGTCGATAAAATAACAAATAGACGCTAAAATCCATTTATGATTTAACTAATGCATGCTTCCACTTTTGTGCTCGACCAAAAAGAAACAACGTTATATTTACTTATATTTATATTTTAAGAGTCAATATGGAACAAGATCTGATCTGTGGCATCGACACCACTACAAAGAAACAACGCATCGTGCGGAATAAATCGGCTTCGACCAACTGGGCCAGCGGCCCAGGATGACCCCTTCGACATCATGGGGCCAGCGTCCGATTTGAATGGGCAGTTTTATGGTCCCGCATCGTGTATCGTGCATCATCTTTTGCTTTTGTTATCGGGCTCTGGGCGGATTTCTTCATTACGACTACGTCTTCAGCAGCCAGGCCAGAATCTGGTGGTTGGACTTGAAGAATATGGTCTCTGCAGTCTCCGACCCAGCCCAACCTCCCCACCCCACCCCCACCATATCGGATCGGCCGCTCCAGCGTGATGCTGAGAAAGAGAAAACCCTCGACGTTCCTCTGGGGCAATCCGTTTGTGGCAGCGATGGGACTTGAGATCTTCACTTGATGTGCAGTATTGATCGTGGTCATTCGTACAAGTCTCCTAAACTCGAGCGGTATGCCGCAACAATTTAAGGTCCCATACAATTCGTCCCATGCGGCCATACAGCTGAAATCCTTAACATCGATTAAATGGTGATAAGTGCTCTTATGAAACGTAATAACCTTTTCAAGGATCTTCCGCATGGTGAAAATCCATAATCCGCGCCATAGAAATGGTTGACGTGCACGTTTAACAGTCACAACAATTCCATCGATTCCCTACCCCACACCAAGGTTATGATTTGATGGTTCCCATTCTCTACTTTCTCTTAACGGTTCTTTACGCGGTCGGCCACAGCTCAACTTACGTAGGAAATTGTTTCTGTGATCTGCTACCGCTTTGCAAAATTTCCCTGCCCGCACGGCACACTGTTTTTCACAACAATCATACAATCTTTGACGTTCACGTACTTGTTCCCATAACGGTTACGATTTTATTGTTTTTACGGTTTCGCTGTGCTTTGCTTTGCTGAGCTTTTTATATGCCCTTAAGTTGTCCTGCGTTCCTGTGTGCCCTGCAATCATTGAAGACGGGTCTGATAATTTAACGACGCGCACCTAAACTCTTCGTAACACATGTCTTAAAACGCTCCATCTTATGCTCGTAGTTAACGCTTCGTTTATTGGTCGTAGCGACTCCTTAATGGCCTGTTTGTATGACTCTTGCTTCTGATTTCCGCACGTTGTGCACGAGTCGCTGTGCCAACCAGAAAGAAATCTGAATCTGTCTTGGCCATTCTATGCGTACTGACGATGAGTACAAACTCCAAAACCACTACAATTATTCTGTGATTTTTTATATTTAGAAGCGATATTTATGTTACGCGAACACATCAGCAACTATTGACAACCTCAAGACCCAAATTCAAGTTGCTATTGCCGAAGTAGGACCAGATACAATCGAAAATGTACTCAAAAATAGGTGGACCGAATGAGCTACTGCCAAGCCAATCGTGGTGAACATTTAACCAAAATTGTTTTCCATAAATGAAATTTCCATAATGAATCAATGTTTCAAACAAAAGTTCAAGTATTGAAAAATATTCAACCGTTTTTGTTTTATAACCAAATGAAAAAATGCACACATTTCTGATCACGCTGTAATTAGGCTGCCCTTTCAACATGCTCAATTATCGTGGCTCGTTCGTAAATCGATGCCTCGGTTTCCTGTTGTGGAAGTCGTCAGTTCGAACCCAACAAATGCATGCAGCTTGAGCGCAACACCTTAAGTTGGTGTCCATTATGACAATAATAAATTTAAATCGATGGAAACCGGGCATGAAATGTGGTCACGCTTGATAGGAGCTGACCAGTGTAAACTGTGTTTGGAAAACTGATTGAATTAACGCACGCAGAGCATAAAACGTGCAGCGTAACACGTGTTGTTGTTGTGCGCCCACTGCGCGCCATCTCTTGGGCGTACAAAACGCTTCACACGCAGATATCTCGTGATGACACTGATATCCTTTGCAAAAGCACCGCCCTCCGCATTTGCGTCCCTCCCGCAGTCCCACGCCACAGAGTGTCCTTCCTGATGTGGGGCCACGCGTTGCCAATAATAAGGTGCGAAATGTCAACAGTCCATCATTGCGGCAAACTGTTATGGGTTTTGCCTGCCTTTTGCTGCCTCCTGTTTATCTATTTATTCGTATGGTGTTCCCTGTTCCTGGCGACACGACATACACACATACACACCAGAGCATATTGGCCACGCGCACCAGCACAGTAATCGTCCTGGCGAGCTGGACAAAATTTCCCGGTTTTCCGGGGGAAGTGGAACCACACGCTCGACAACGACGACCTAACGACCGGCCGGTTGGCCCCACGAAAGCCGAAAAAACGAGAATAAAATAAAACCGAGAGAAAAAAAACCCGCGGGACCCGTCTCGGTTTTCCACCGCCCGTTCCACTTCCACCCTCTACTTGGTATGTTTTTCTTTTGCCCCGTTTTTGTGTGCCGCGCGGAGGCCGGTCTAGCTGGCGGTCTGCTGTGGTTGGGCCATTTTTTTAGGGTGCTTTTATTCCGGTTACAGGGAAACCATAGCACCTGCGTTTGCACCCCCACAAGCCCCCCACCCCACCGGCGATGATCCCGGGTTCCGGAGAGCGATGGGAAATGTGTCACCTTTAAGCGGACCGAGTGAGTGGGCAATTGACGCAAACCGGAACACCGGCGCATACCCGAGGCCCGAGGAAGGACACTCGAGAACGGTACGGCATACGGGGCAAAATATCCACCCGCGGGCGGGCAAACCTGAGAGAGGACGTTAAAAGTTAGTTCGATAATAATCATCGTATTAGATCGCAGCGCAGCAATAGGGATAGGCCGGGGCCGGGTTTTCGGGGCCCTTACATTTGCATATTTCATAATTTCTGTCGCTTTCCCGCGGTTTCTCCGGAAAATGTGGTATTTCGGCTACATTTCTGTCGTCTGAGCACCTGAACCGGCAACGACAAATACGACGCACCTCTGGAGCTATTGGAACTCCGCGGTTGCATTTCCAAACACTACAGACTGTTTCATTGTGTCTAAGCACGATTTTGACAGATCACTAGTCACTCCACATGACGCTCAAAATGTCAATTTCGACAGATTCTTTCAGTATACAATTGAAAAATGGTGTATCATACGTACAGGTTTCCTTAACTTTTGTGAAAATGCGAAGCATTTCTCCAGAGGAAGGCAAACAGATTTTGCACAAATGGTGCACTACTCCCAACATTGCACTGTTGGCCCCAGTTGGCCCCAGTTGGCAAAACAGGGTAAAATAAGCATTGGAGCGGTTCGAAACGCAATAAGGAAATTCAAAGAAGAAAGCAGCTTTCAGGATAAAATGAAATCGGGGCAGAAAGCGGGTCGGGTGGATAAAATTTTGGACCAAAAAGTCATGCGTGCAAAAAGTCCGTTAAACCAAGAGCCCGTAAATTGTATGATCAACTGCTTTTTGACAAACGAGTTTGCGTCATCATGGACAATGAAACTTATTGCATATTTGGACACCAAATTATCCTCAGACAAGGCCGTTCGAAAGTTGTCGTTGGGCAAAGTCTTACCAAGGCATATTTGAGAAAAACGTGTAAAGCTAACCAACACCATTGAAGCATTCGCCAAAGATTAGAAGAAAGTGCCCGAAATGATCGGAAATCGGTTGTATCGGTGTAAAATCGGTGTAGAAATAGGTTCGTGGCACGTTCGGTCAAAAATTTGATCGTTGGCATACGGTCAACAGGAATGTAATATTGTAAAAATATACTGTTTAGTAAGCTAACAGAGCGTTAAAAACAGATATAAAAATGGAGTTCACTTCTAATTTGATTTTTTGGCGTTCATTTCAAATACGATGACGATGATTTCCGGTGATGTGGGTAAATGAGGTGGCGGCGGAGTGCACCCGGTCAGGAATGATTAAATCACGATGTCCACCGTTCCTTCCGTGCTACCCTTTAAGCACCCTTAAGTGAGGGTTTTTTTCTCATCCATTTAGGGCACCTGTTCGTCAGTCCGGTTTTGACAATCCGGTGCGCATCGGGGCACGGGATTTTAGTGAACTAATCCACCAATCAGTCCCGCGATTTCCGTGGGTGGCCCGGGAGGTGGAGTAGGTTGAGGGGCAACAACGTGGCGTTAAGACAATGGGCTGGGCCGCCTGGCCGGCCGCGGCGAATCTGGCCGCGAATCCGAATCGGGATCGGAAGTCCGTGGCTCTGATCGTCTTCCCCCACCACCACCAGCTCAAGTCCCCCTTTCACACCCCGCGCCCCACCGCAAGGAGCGAGGAGTTTTTATCCGGGATAGGGACTCGTTGGGCTGCCATCATTGCTGCTGCTGCTGCTGCCGATGTTTGTTTGTCTTCTACGCTGAAGATTACTTTATAACGCGGCTATACGCACGCAGGGCGCACCCAAAAACCCCCTTCTCCCTGTTCTGGCCCAGATTGGCGGCCCTAAGTGCGGGATCAATTTAAAACATCAAGCACACGTTCCCAGGGCCAGGACGATCGCATGTGCCGCGTGGAACGTTCCGCGCGTTACGCTGAAAACTCATCATCAAGTGTGTCTGTATGTGTGTACAGGGGATGGTAAGATGAAAAAACGGAAGGAGTGTGCAAATAAAAAGTAGCAAAGCATAATGTTTGCGCAAAAACACGACTTTTAATGATGTTGCACCGGCCGCTAAGTGTGTACGTTTGACGTTTCTTTTTTTGGGGGGGGAGCTGCTGGCGGTGGGCAGCAGCAATTCTCGGCTTCTTCGGATGTTTTCTCACTTCCCTTCTACCACCCCCACCCCTTCGCCTACCCCGTCGCCCATGTGGAGTCCTGCGCCGCTGCGGAATTAAGTCGAACTCGCAAGCGACGCTCTCGTTATGATGAGGAAGCAGTTCGGGAATGGGTTTATCGGCTCCAAGGTCCTTCACCACCACTCCCTCCCCTCACCCTTCCCCCCCCACACACACACAAATCTCCGATCCAGTCGCTTTATTCGGCTTGATTCTTCCGTTACGCTGGCGTCCTGTCTCGTCCTGTGCTGCCCACACAACGATGGGAAGCAACAGCATGGGCGCCCCATGGCGGCCGTGACAGTTTTACAATTACAATGTTTGTCTCAGATTTTTTTTTGCACCACCCTCCCACACCCCCACCTTCTAGCATATCCCACTCGCACCCGTTTGTCCCCCCGCCAACAACACATTCGGGCCGACGAGCAAGCGTTAATCCTTTTTTTCGGGGGGGGCGGGAAGGAAATCTCTGAAAAGTCAATAAAACGGAGAACCATTCCGAAGTAGTCGTCGTCGTGTGGTTTGCGGGGCGGGGCTAACTGAACGGGGCAGAGTGGAGGGCCGGCTTTGCGGGTTGGGTTAGTGGTGGCAACATGACATTCTTTTGTCAAAAACAGGCCTTGCGAACCGGCGGCGCCAGCGGAATGGGTGGGCAACATGTGTTAAGCAGGGCGCATTTATCGGAACCCAACCCAACCCAAACCCCACCAGAAATACCACCTAGAAAAGCCGAAAACATTTGGAAATTTCCGTTCGACAAGTGAAACCAGAAGGCGCGTAGAGTGAAGTAACTCGGTCTCTCAAGGTTACCATACCACCACGGCAAACATTCACTCACTCACTCCCTTGCACCTCCCCCCTTTAATCAACCGTAAAAAACGGTAGATACAGAGCGGAGAGCGTCCCGGAAGTGCGTCCTTGTTGTCGGTTGTGGCAAAATCGGTGACGACCGTACGATGACGACGACCGGAACGACAGCAGAACCGATGTCAAGCGATGTGGTGGTGCGTGGAAGTATGTGGGGGGTCGCGTGGACGAGGTCGGTAGGGTTTAACGAATCTCTACCATTACACTGCCGGCGCCAAGACACACCGCTGGAGCTGGAGTAATCTTTCGCAGAAGGACTAAACGCGACACCGCGCGATAGAAAAAAAATGGGAAAGGAAAGAATGGGAAAAGGAATTCTTGGAGCCAACACGACACAGATGCCGAGCCAATCGGGACAAAAGAAATCGCACCCCTGGGGATGATATGGAAGCGGTAACTAGTGGGTGCTGAGACACACAGAGGTTGATAGGAAGAATTAATAACTTGCGCCACGGATATGCGCCAAGATCAAAGGTGGCCGCTCGGTAATGAATTTGAGGACATCGGCGCCGGTTAAACCGACACCGGAATGCCGGAACACGGAGCTGCAAGAGGGTTGTAACGGGTTACGGGCAGCACGGGTGTTTATCTGTCGGGAAAGGTATCTAGGGCTTCTTAGTTCCGAGAAGATCCGCAGCCTCTACCCTTGGATTTGGAATTCGCCGTTCGCAGTCATGATAGTGTGGACACGGCAAGACTCCACTTTCTCCAATTCACCCAGGGCAGAAGGTACAATCGGGGGAACTTGTGAAAATTTTGACACAGAGGTACTGCCAAGGGGACGCCATGTCCGACGAGAACCTGCGCCAGATGGAAGCTTACGTTCCCGTGCTTCCGATTGACCAAGGCCTAAGAATCGAACGCGACGAGAGTCGCCGACTTCTTCCATGGAGGTAGCTGCAGGGCCAACAACTCCGTTCGTGAAAAACACAATATTACAGTATGCAACCGATCTTTACTTTGTCTCTGGGGTAAAGCAAGACCACACGGCGGTTGTAGCCCGATCAGCCATCACTTCGAGGGGCATCCTATGAGTTGATTACCATACAGTCTAATGCATAATCGCATTGGGCTGTAGCAGTGCAGCGATACTCCGTAACTATTCTAGCGTGGTTATATGTGAGGTCGCTGCCCAGTGGAAGCTGCCACATTCCAAGACGAACCCGATTGTTCTCTCTGAGAAAATTCATCCTTCCTGGTACTTAACTTCCGGGTTTTCCGGGGGCTTAACTTGGGTTCTTAACTTAATTTGGGTGTCAAACCAGACCCCTGCGCCTGGTTCTAAAAGAATTCTCTACCCGTATAGGAAGAGATCGAACTTGGGACTATATAATACTTTCTATACATTATTATGTAGTATCTAGGCACTTAAAGAGATATAGTACAAGGCTTAGCCATCTCGTTACGCAGTATTACCAATATTTTGACTGAAGTATTGGGTTTCAGAAAGCTGTTTGCAAAATGGGTGACGTATTCGCAAAAAATGGAACAAAAACGCATTCCAATGTTACTTTCTCGGCAACATTTGGAGTGTTTTCGATAGAATAAAGTGGATTTTGTGCATAGAAGCATCACTATGGATGTGGGTTGGGTCTATCACCGTGATCCTGAATCAAAACAAGTGGCTAAAGAGTGGTGTGAACCCGTATCTTCAGCTCCGAAACGAGTTCGTGTCCAGAAATCGCACAAAACGTTGTTCGCATCAGTTTTTTGGGATGCGAATGGTATTTTGTTAACAGATTACTTGCAAACCGATAAAACAATAAGCTTTTTATTGATGTTCAGGAAGGCCATACTGAATAATAAAGTGTATTTCAAACCATAAAAATGTGTTTTTTATCTAGGCTCCGAATTTAATGAGCAGCTTAGTATAACCTATATCAGTGTTGGTT
Source organism: Anopheles bellator (assembly GCF_943735745.2). Lineage (NCBI taxonomy): Eukaryota > Metazoa > Arthropoda > Insecta > Diptera > Culicidae > Anopheles > Anopheles bellator. The sequence continues at coordinate 11,156,908 of NC_071287.1, read as the reverse complement.
AGCTCTATGACTATCACATTGAGCGTCATAGAGAAAACACCGCGCTTGCGATAACGAACGCATAATGTTGTATTAAATTATATAATACCCTATATTTCACTTAGATGTCAGACTCCCAGTTGGCCTGTAAAATTATGTCAAACTCATTCGAGAAAAAAAACTAAATAAACGTATGGTAATTTCCGGGGCGAAACATCCGAAAGTAAAATTAGAACTCAACGATCTTGACCCACATTCCCTCGCACTCACGTAGTCAACGACACCACAACTAATCGTCCCTACACGGTCACGGTCATGGTCACGGCCAAGGTCTCACTGGATTCCGTGAACGTCTGAGTTCCCAACAGCAGCAGCAGCAGCCAACAAAAGCGACCATAAAACGTTTTATGTTCTTTTGCTGCTGCTTCTTGGACTCCAGGCGTTGCGGCACCGATTCTTGGAAACACACGGACAGACGATCGCAGGCTCCACAACGTCCGCATTGCATAATAACACTGCGCAACACAACACGATCGTTGCACACGAATCGCCTTGTCGGCCGAAGGATAAGATTGAAAAAGTACAGAAGAAGTTACAGTGACAGTAAATTGGAGATTTGTAGATCGGGAAGGAGATTTGTAGATCGAGTTTTTCTAGTTGAAGATACCAAAACATTCAGCGCAGTTTGCATCAACTAAAAATACCAGACCATCAAACGGCAACGAAAGAAACGTCAATCAAACCGATTCACCATACAACAGGCAGCTTGTTACCAAGCCAACCTGCAGTCCAGAAGTCCGGTTAGCTTTAACGATTACCATCGACAGAAATTAAAGTAACTGTGCGCTCTTAAGACAATGCACAATGCCGGCTCGAGGAGTTCTAGAAAGTTGGCTCAAGTAAAAGAGCAGCACAATAATGGTTGATAAATTGTTCCACCGATACACAGTACTCGTCGGGGCGGATTGACTTGCCCTGAGCACGACGGCGACCGACTGCATCTGAGGAAACTGAGTAATTGATCGGTGTATGCAACCCATTTGTGTGCATTGGAAAGTTTGCTTTCCACACACTGAAATAATAGTACCAAGTCAACGGTAACGAGCCATAAGCGATTAATCCATTGATCAGGATTATAAACGTCAGATTATCCTTTGGTAATGGTTTGGTCAGTTATTTCCAGTTTCCAGCGAAACGCAGTGAGATTAATTTCTAGAAGGCGATCGGTTAACGAAAAATACACTTACCTTAGCGTACTTGACCTTAGATGCCACTGGCTAGTTTTTCCGTATTTCCGCATGGAAATTTTCCATTTCCGCATGTCAAATCGGATGTTCTCGATGGCTAATAGACATCCCCAAAACGCGAGTTTATACGCACATCAATGATTTCGACAGTTTCTTGCTGAAATCACATATCTTCTAAGTCCATAGCCATAGTTGCAGCTAGAAAAAATAAAAGTTATCATCCGGCGGTATCGCTCGGAATTGACGGTAATGGTCCGCCCTCCATCGTTTTCGATAAAATATGGTCCTATAGCGAAGCCAGCACACAATACGCACCATCCAGTCACCTTTTCCCGGATTTAACGGCCACCCCTCAATCGATTGGCGGTTTTCGATGCCCCAAATGCGCTAATTTTACTTGATTGCGCAGCCGAATGTTTGCTGAAAAAATTTACGTTTATAGCGTGGCTCTGATTATCCAAAACTGCAGCCGGATTAAATTTTCCTATCACAATCATAGTACGACGACCAAGGTCACTTTTAATGGCTAGAAACGTGTTTACTTTTGAATCCCCACTGATTAAATTTTTTTATTAATTTTAATACGTTGTTCTGTTATTAAACGATTCATTTTCTAAAATGGCAGACATTAAAACAAAAGTTTATTGCTTGAGTGGACAGATATATTCCAAAACTGTCAAATGCCAGCCCTGCAATTTGGAAACTGCAAACATGAAGAACCCTGCATTTAATAATGTACTGTTGAACACTTTGAAAACCACGGGACGGAAGACGGAAGAACCAAACACTTGGAAAAAGACAGAAGGGATAGAAACGTAAACCACATTTAATCTAATCAACTTTCGACGATGAAGTGTCGTTTATTCACGTTGCGTTTGACAGAAGTCATATTTGACGAACCTAGGCTGCGTACACGCTTCGGGCTTAAGCTGCGTACAGGAGGTCTACAGTACCAAAGAGTGCAATTATTCAAATAAATTTACCAAACAGTAATTCATAGTAAGAGTACCCCTGTTGATAGCAGCAGTCGTCGGTAACGCTCGTCGTTGTCACGCAACAACACACCGTTACAGAAAGCAACAGTGGTTAACATTGCCTCTAATGTAGGCCAAGACCGCTCACCGGATAAGGCGGAAAAGAAGAAGAAAGAGAGATTGAGCAATGGCGCCGTACCAAAATAAAATTGCTTCGCGGCAATATATTTTCAATAAACTGAGCCTTATTTTTTCGTTGCTCCTTCAAAGCGTACCAAAACAAGGGGCTACGAGAGCAAAACCGAATCCTCCTCAGAAGCGTCGAAACAAAACAGAAGACCGCCGTGACGTACAAAGTGACACATAATTCACTTACTGAAGACGCTGACGGCTGAAGGTGTAAGAACTATCGAAAATGTATGACTAGTCTCTTGCATTCTCTCTCTCTCTCACACACACACTTTCTCTGTCTCTCTTCGTCAATGGCACTCGAAGTTTGACGGTCGTTTCAGAATCCAGACCGATGGTGCTGGAAGCTGGTAGTGAAGAATGTTTAGGAAATTAGCATCGATGATTGGAGCCGGAAATGAAGTTGAACCTGGGAACCACTCCTACCGAACACCTCACGCCCTCCACGACCCTCCCGCTTCCGTTTCCATGCTGCTGCTACCCATAGATTTGACTGCCGATTTGTACGATAAATTATTCAGCATCCATCGTCACTTTATCGTGTCGTGCGGTCGAGTTTTTCGATAGTCCCATTAACGGGTACCGGCCCGGTGGACCAGGCCGGGGAAAAGGGGTAACCGGTCAAAGGGAGAGGAGGGTGTGGCAAAGAGCCACTCTCGCCTGCTGCATCCGCCCCGTCGGCCAGTGGTCCGCCAGCTAGTGACTGGAGATGGAGATGTGTTGAACGATACGACGACGTTTTACTTCCAGTTTTAAAACCAATCCATCACCGCACACACCTCTGATCCTTCTCCTCATTGCCCCTCGACCCCCAGGTTCCCCACTCGTCTGACAGAGGGAGGTCGGGAGATAATCGAGAAACAGACCGGGGCAGGACGGCCAGTGATCTCGGTCAGTGGTCAGCCCCAAGAGCCCTGTTCAATGCTCTCCGATGGTGACCAATTACAACCATAATAACAAGGATGCGTGCACTGCGTGGGGCTTCGGCGGCGGGGAGTGTTGTGGAGCCCGCCCCCATCCACCTCGCTCTCCACCCCAGGGCAACCCAGCGACATGACAATTAGGGCACGGGATGCACGGGCTGGCGATTCATGGCGTCCAATTTCATGCGGTTAAACTTTCCTGATTCTTACCGACAAATGGGGGGCCTGGCTGGACCTAGGAGGAATTGGGCGGGGGGTAAGAAGGTTCGGTTGAGATCTGGGACCTCCCTCCCTCTCACTCTCTCTCTCTCTGCCCTCTCTCGCTAGCTGGCGCACCAAAAAAGCACCGCAAATGATAAATGGATCTCTCGGCAGGCAGGAGTAAGAAGAAGTGAACTTTACAAGAAGGTCAAACACACACACACACACACAATTGTGGTCAGAGAGCACGGCACGGAACGGGTGGGGTGTCTGGAGTGTCGTATGCTGATTTCCGAGTCCGCTCGACGTCCACGAAAGGAAGGATATTCGCCGATCAGCCAGAAGGGAGTGTGGGAAAGCCAAAAAAAGCTACTGCCTGAGGGGGGTGGGGTTTTGGGAAATCTTGTTCGCCCGGCCCAGCCCAAGATGCCTCCCCACCCCACTCCGGCCAGCACCCCCCGGAACAAGTCGTTGGCGGAGTTGTACTCTCCACTCCCGGTCGCGGTCTTGGTGTGCCGAATTTTAAACATGGTCCGAACCACCAAAACCCTCCTCCCGCCCTCTCCCTACCCCCTTGCGGGCGATATCGGCGTCTGTTTTAGGTTCCCCCCTCCCGCCCACCTCCTGACAAGGGGCCGTACGTGACCAGCGTGGCCAAGGAGTTATCGTCCGACCGACCACCGAAGATTTTAAGAAAGATGCAAATGAGCTTCTTCTTTAGCCTCCACCGGTCGGGGAAAATAGCGGAGCGGGGCTGCCGAAGAAGGAGTGGGGGGTGGGGGCCGGCCGGCGTATGAAGGTGTTGACAGTGTGGGGTGAGTAGAAATCCTTCGGCACCGTGTACCGTGAAGACAGTGATAGCGCCCCCGGGGCTCCAGGAATGCCCGGCCCCGGCAGGAGGATGGGAGGGGGGGACGAGGGATGACGGTGCTTCCTAATGTTTTCTGGTTTTGCGAAACCGTGAGGGTTGAGGTGTTGAAATTATCCAGATTCAATATTCATAGTACCTTCGGTGCCTTCCTTCGCGCTGCCATCGGATCGGAGTCACAAAAAGGGGTTGGAGAGGATCATAGAGGGCTGAGTTGAGGTTGCTAAGGAGGGGGTCACTACGTGGTTGAGCCAAAGAATTTACCTCGCTTTGGCACCATCAATCAGCAAGCGCCATCGTGCGAACGGGCCTCGTCCAGCATGCCCTTGCTGCTTCCGAATCAGAATCAATGGCCTACGATCAATGACGATGACAGCTCGCAGGTAGGTAGTGTAGACACCTGGTAGAGCTAGACACCAAGCGCATCACACATCACAGGTTACAGCAACGTTTCAGCTGGACAACGCACGCCTCAGGCACTTGATCTCTGTAGCATTTGCCAGTGCCAGTGGTGTATTACGTCCTGCCAACTTCTGAGATGAACACTGGAGCTGGAGTGACCACCGCGAAGGGATCGGCGCAGCGCTCAAACGATTCGGACGGGAGCACAACTCCCAAATGATCTAACATTGTGGCCAAACAGAAACGGGAACTTGCTTTGAACTTGTTTATGTGATTGCGATTCACTGTCAACAAAATCGGAGTCAAATCATACGTCAAAATACTAATTTGTGTTTGGGATATCTCTTTGATAAACAGTTGTACGTGAATTCTTCGTCTAAAATTATTCGCCCACGCAGTTCCATTGAACAGGCTCTATCGAAAACAAGAGTCTAAATAAGAGATACAAAAAGGTCCAAAGAAGGTTGGGAAAGTGTTAAAGGTTCGAGGAACGACCCCGGTCGACCATCATCATCAACTAATGACCCATGCGTCAATAAATTCGAAGAATTGGTGCTCCTAAATCGTCGACTGATATTCAGAGTCCGTCTTGCTGACCTACACTGCTGGCCAATAAAATAGGTAACAGTATTTAGGTCGCATTATTTGATCATTTTTCAAAATCTATTGCTTTCACAGGTATTACAATAATACCACACGATAGTAATACTAAAAATGAGATAAAGATAATCTTAAAGAGGTGAAAAAAATCTAGAATTCGCTTATTATAATAGATAAAAATAAAAATAAAAACAATAGATAAATCGGTGTACAAGGCAAATGTTAATGAATTCACACGGTTTACACTTTCGCTAGTATCAAAAGTCAATATTTTATTTCAAAATTAGTCAGTAACACGTGTATCCACCGTTGTCTTGAAGCACTTTATGCACTCTTCTTGGCAGCGAATCGACCAAATCCTGACAAGTTTTCAGTGGAATGCAATACCACTCCTGCTGCACTTTTCCGCTCCTCCGCTCTACTTTTCCTTTAAGACTCCTGCTCCTCGCATTCCTGCTGCACCACAATTCATCTTTGTTTTAAAAATATTGTCCAGCTAGCTTTTGCTTCAAGGTATTCCACAAGTTTTCAATATGGTTTAAGTAAAGAGACTCGCTTGGCCAAGACAAAACTGACACATTATTACCATCAAACCACGATTTCATAAGCTTCGACCTATGCTTGGGATCGTTTTCTTGTTGAAATTCCCATCTCAGTGGCATGTTTTCTTCTGAGTAAGACACCATAACGTCTTCCATTGTTGATATACACTCGAGAGCATTCATGGTGCTGTGTACTCTGAAATGGGGACCTATACCAGATCATGAAAAAAAACCCGAAATCATAATGTTTTAAAATTAAGTTTGTAAACCTAGGATGGAATTTTTTGGCAGTAGGTCGTCGGACTGAGAGTCCGATCGAAACAAGTTTATTTTGGTTTCGTCGCCCCATAAAATATTATGCCAATTTTTCGAACCTTCAGTACCTTCCCAAGAACGATATTGAGTAGTAAACTATTTCCTCATCTGCAATTTTTTTGCTCAATTGTGGCGCTTTTCTTGTAATTCGCATCTACCAGTGCAAAGTTCTAGGGCTAATAATGTTATTTATTATTGAGCAAATTATTCTGGACGAACCAAATGGATCCGCTTTGGCCAAAAGTGCGATTTGCGATGATCTGTCGTTGGCTTGGTTTATCTCGCGTTTCTTTTTTTTTTACAACAAAGCATTTGTCTCAAAATTTATTGATCTTCCTGTTACTTTAACGATGCTTTTGTACGCCGCGCCTTCGTTGCGCGGATTCT
>NC_071287.1:11127367-11135281 GCF_943735745.2 Anopheles bellator | reverse complement strand
TAATAGGATGCTGCAGGGTGGGAGTGGGGGAGGCTTGGCACCCGTGCTGCTAAATGGTTCCAGCAGCAAACAGTCAACACACAAATCGCGTAGAGTAGTTTTTGCCGCCGCCAAGAGGTTTATCAATTTTTCTTTCCGGCCAATCGGTGTGCGGAGGGTGGCGAATGGGGGTCTGCGAGGGGAGGGGGGATTTTTGGCCCCACCCTACCCCAACCTACCAGTTCGCGAGAGGTTTGCGAAATTTTTCGCGAAAGCGAGTGAGAAAACCCGGCGGAAAACTCCATGTAACGGAACTCCGCTGGCTCGTCTCTGCAACTTTGGCCAGGAGCAAGCGAGCGAGCGAGAGAGAGAGAGAGAGAGAGAAAGAGACAGCAGGGTTCGAAGGAGTAGGAATTCCAACTCCTTTTCTTCGTTGCAACACGACGCGCATCTTGGGGTTTTGCGTTTTTCTCTCCAACTCCGCCGCCAACTGCCGAGGTTTTAATTACTGTAGACGGCGCACCTTGCTCAAGAACTCGAACTCCTCCTCGAGATCAGGAAAGTAGCGCACGTGCGTGCCGCGTGCCGCGGCACGTAGGTGATGTTTGAGGTTCAATCTAACGCGTACTACGCAACCCAACCTCAACGGCAACGGCTAGAACCCGGAAGTACCGAACAGGTACTTCCGGATGTACCTTCCACAAGAACAGCACCGCCAGGTCTCACGTCCGGTGCCCCTTACATGGGATGTCATAGATTGGAACCGAAACAGGGGTTTTTTCCCAGATAGTACCTCAGTCCAGAACGGGTAGCCTAGACTTGGTTTATCCGCCGGGGACCTGCTTGTGGGAAGTCCGCAAGTAGTTTTGGAGTCTTCGTCGGGAAACCAGGGACCAACCAGCAATTTGTGTCGCTTCGTAGAAATGAAACAAGAGCCAACATCACATTGCAAGACTTTAAAGGCCCAGGGCCCTCTGGGCTGCAGCCTGCAGCCTGCCTGCTGTCCGGAGCTACTGGAGCTACCGTCAGTCGAAGTGCCGCGGGCCGACTGCCGACCGCAACAGGACGGTTTGTCGTCCTGCCAACCAATAGCCGACAGAGCCGCCGACACGGGCTCGGCCCCGCTCGGTCGGCGTATGAGGCGGATCCAATCGGTAACACTGGACGTGGCGCGGCAGGACCCGAGACGGGATTGCCGTCTTCGTCGTCGTCACTTCTCCGCCTTTGGGGGCGGCGAATGTATCCTGGTAGCGCGCACGCGCCTCGGCCCCGGCAAGTCGGCCGGTCGACCCAGGTCGGTCGGTGTCGGTCGGTCGCAAGGCCACCGCACCGCAGCAGCAGGCAGGCTGTGGTTGTCCCGCTTCGTCCGGTGGGGACGCCCGCTTCGTATGTACTCCAGTCAGCTTCGTATGTACTCCAGTCATTAAGGCAGCTGGCGTGACGTCGGTTTCGCTATTGCTGGAATTGCTGGGGCTACTGGAGATCAGGATGCACCCTGCGGGTGCAGCAACCGAGCGACCAGACAAGGCTAGATGCCCCACCACGACGGCCCGAGAGGCCGTTTCTCGGAGGTCTGCGACTGTGGCGGACACAGAAAGGACCTTGGGAGAGGATAATCCAATATCGGAGCCGTTATTTCTGGAATATCTGGCACTGGGTCTGCTGATGCCGAAGAAACCGAAAGCGAGCAGCGCCCGGCGGGGATAATCACTCTCGATTCCGATGCTCTTTAAGACCACCCCCCCCCCCCCCAGGTCCTTCCCACCATCGCCGCCGCCCCACCCAGCTGAAGAAAAAAGAGATAAAAATAAAAATCCCAAAGCAGATACGGTGCAGGCAGGCAGGCAGGCAGGCTATGCTATCCCAACGTCTAGGCCGCCCCGCCTCCTTTCGGGTGGGGAAATCGCACACTCCTTCTGCTTGCCCCCCCCCCCCCCCCCTCACCCCTTCCCCACCACCCACTGCAGCTCTTCAGTTTCCCCGAAGTCCCGAGTTTTCACGAAGCGAACCCGAACCCGGCGACCAAAGGATCAGCCCGTCCCGTCGGCTCAGGGATCGGGAGGCTGCGGGTGCTCCTGCGCACCTCCTGCTGCTCCTGCTCCGCACGAGTCCTGAGCACGAGTCCCGAGCCGATTCCGAAGGTGGCCCTCGAGAGTGTCGAGAGGCAACGCACAGCGTACAGTTGGCTGTGAACCGTGAGTGCAAGAGGAGTGACGACGGAACGTGTGTCCTGTGACCGAGATACGTGTGTGTATCCGGCGGTGTGTATCGTGTGCTCCACAGTGAAGAAGTACTCGTGCGTGCGTGCGTGTGCGTGTGCGTGCGCCTCTCCATCCGTCGGACCCACCTCGTCTGCTGGGTATGTCCTGGGCCAGTTGGGCTGGAGTGAGGCCCACGGGGAGTGCGCTGACCACCTCGTCGATCAGGCACCCCTCCGGACCCCTTCGGTTCCACCCTTGAGCGCTGCAGCTCCACAGGACTGCATCTCCACAATGGACTATACTTCAACCGGAGTCTCGGCTCGGCTTTAAAAAGCACCCCCGCCCCTCCGGACCCGCGATCTACGGATCAGGCCGGGCTCCTGGGCCTGGGTGAGGCCTCTTGGTAAGTCAACCGGCAGCCCTTCTCGACACGATGCCCCTGAGTCTAAGTGCCCGTGAACCACCTGCACTGCGGATGACGAGTGTCCATATCAACTATCAACTACAAACTGCTACCTGGAGCCACCAGCTTCACATCATCAATCGTAGGTGTGTGTGTGTGTGGGTGTGTGAGTAAGTGTGCGTGCGTTCGTTCCATTAAGTGTCGTGACCAAATTCTGCACCCAGCCAACTCTAATGGGCATCTCATCCCAAGTTGTCAATAACGGGTGCCATCAGCGCTCCCTGGCGTCTTCTGGAACTCTAGCCAGTTCCCGCCATTCTCTGGACCACGCCGATCGCGGCGTGCCACTAGCATTCCAGGGCGCCCAGAAGTTGACTCCTATTGGAATGCCTTTATAAGGGTCCAATGAAGAATCTACCCAGCATGAACAAAACACGTAGTAGACAGAAGACCTGCGGGTTCCGTGTGTTGTAGGCTGCCCTGTGAGACTCTGACCCTCCGGCTCTGACGCTTTACCATTACACATTAGCTCACTCAACTCACGTGCGTTGCGTTGCAGGCTTAAGGACTGAATCCCGGACACCCCGCCATCCAGCCAGCCAGACCCAGGCGAAATAATGTAGAGGTCGCCCGTGCTGTGTGTGCGTGCGTATGTGTGGGCACCGGCCTCTGCTATGCGCCAGCGATCGTCCGTGGCCGTGATCCGTGACCACACCGTCTTCCGCCATCGTTCGTGCACGCTCCGTTACTCTATGGAGTCAGCGCTGCTGCGCATCCCACCCACCAGCAAGCGCACGCAGCCGAGCAAAGTCGGACCCGCCGCGGCGGGCCCTGTTATGAAAGAGCCGTCCCGCGTCGCCTCCTCAGCGTCCAATTTTCGCTTCCCATCGTTCACCGCTCCGCATCAGCCGCAGTCCCTCATCAGCAGCAGCATCGTCAGTAGTAGCAGCAGCAGCAGCAGCAGCAACAGCAGCCGCAGCAGTAGCAGCGGCGGCCAAAGCCAACCCCAGGGCATAGCCAACTTCAGCGAGCTGCGGCACCTTCGGAGCAGCGCCCACAGCAGCCCCAGACCTCAAGATACCGCCGTCAGTTCAACGTCCGCAACGTCGGGCACACGCCGACTGCCGCCGGCTTCGACAAGCTTCCAGCGTGCCGCCACACGGACTCCCCCGCTGTCGACGTACCAGCGCTACTCGGCCGGACTGAAAGGTATGACGGCCTCCTGTCACAGGAGTAGTTCCCGGCAGGTACTCCCTACCCATCATGACCACTTCGGCTTCCTATCCAGGCACCTGTTGGCCTGCACGCTCAGAACGCAATGTGGCTTTCTGTTGCTTTCTGTAACGGTGTGCTCCGTGTCCGTGTTTATTTAGGATAGGCCGATACGCATTAGCATCGTCCACTACGCGGTATCGAATCCATGTTCCGGTGGTCATGTTGGGTCAGTGGGCTGCAGGGTTAGTTGGGGTTATCAGGGCGTGCAGCGTGCATGTTAATGTCCAGAGCTTTTCCATCCAGAGTCAAACAAGTGCCCGACCCCCGGGTGCATTGGTCTCGGGCACGTCACCGGGCTCTACTCCCATCACCGCAGGTGAGTGTTCCGCTCCGTTCCGCTCGCCCGTCCAAAACTCGGTACTCGGTTTCTCTGACGTTCTGCTCTCCGCTTGACCAGCCTCTCCGGATGCCCGCGGCGCGATAAGGTGTCGTCTGAGTGTAAGTACCCTTTCGCCTTGAGTGTGTGTCTTCCGTGGCCTTCAGGGTTTTTGTGCTCTTTCCTTCCATCCTTCCTCTGCTGTCTGCAATCGAGCAGTGCTCGCCCTCCACGAGACCATTCTGAAATGCCCCACACCGGGCTGTAACGGGCGGGGGCACGTCAGCACCGGCCGCAACTCGCACCGCAGTCTCTCCGGATGCCCGAAGGCGGCCGCCAGCAAGGCAGCGGCCCGGGAACTCAAGTACCAGAATGGTCTTCTGTTTCGTCAGAAGCTTCACACCGCCGGTGCGTACTACTTGTGGGGGGAGGGGGGTCTAATGTAAATCCTGACAATCCACTTTACCTGGTTCTCATCGGGGGCATCATTTGCGTCGGCAGTTATAAAATATCAGCAACTCAGTGACTGTCGGACCGCCGCGCTGGTGGCAACAACTGGCACACCAGCAGACAACGCACCACCGACGCCCAACGGCAGCAGCAGTGGCAGTAGTGGTGCCACTAACACCACCCACACTACCATCAACACTACTCCAACCACCACCAGCACTACCACCACCATCAGTAGCAGCAGCAGCAACAGCAGGGTAACCGCATCGTCCGGTCACGGTCTGCGATTGGCGGAGGATCTCAGCGGCAAGGCGACGGTGATCGTGAAGACTGAGCAGCACGAGGGCGAACTCCAGGGCGACTCCAGCCTCTCGTCCAGCTCGTCGTCCTTCTTCTCCGCGTATGAGTCTGGCCGATCGGCCGGGCAGACCAGCAGCAGTACAGCAGCAGCCGGACACCGGCAGCCAGTGAGTGACCCCGCGATGCTCGAGAGCGCGTACGGCCGGGACCAGGAGCTGGTCCGCTACGGCCAGATGGACGACCTACGTCCGCACCACCACCATCACCACCTCCACCACCACCAGTATACGAGCGTGGCGCACTACGACGCACCCGGACCCGGACCCGGACAGGGTCCGTCCGGAACGGGCGGATGGTCCTACGACCCGGGGGCATTCGAGCGCTACGACGGGGCGACGGGCTACGGCGGGCAGAAGGGCCCCACCGGGCAAGCCGCACCAGTCTACGGAGCGTACGCGCCACTTGACGACTACTCCAGCCTGCCGGGCCTGCAGGGCAACCAGGGCGGTGGCTCGCTGCTAATGGCCCCGGCCGCGGTCCCGGCCCTGCTCAAGATGGAGCTGCCGGACGAGTACCCGCGGCACGTCTACCACTACCACGATACGACGGCGAGCGTCGCCTGTTCCGGCGCTCAGGTCAGCCCGGCCGCGTCCCTCTCCGTATCGGCGGCCACCAACAACACCAACACCAACCCGCACAGCTCGGGCTTCTCCGCCATCAACCTGAGCGTCAAGGTGGCAACACCCAGCGAGGGCGGCCATCTTGGATCGCCATCCCGGTCCGGTGAGGGCGAAAGGTCGTCCGCGCACACGGAACCGCACGCCTCCTCGCCGACCGACCTCGGAGTGTCCTCGTCGTCGTCGTCGTCGTCGTCGTCCACCACGGAGAACCAGCCGAGCCGAGCCGGCGAGCCCCGGGCGAGCTCGTCCCGGGCGAGCCCCAAGCCGGCCACCAGCCCGAACCACGTCACCGCCAACAGCCCGCACACGGCGAGCCCCCAGGGACACACGCTGGACCTGAGCGTCAACCGCATGCCCCACGCGTCCGGCAGTCCGGCCCAGTACAGCACATCACACCAGGCGGAAACGGCGGAGCCGGCGGCGGCGACCAACGTCCGCTCGCCACCGGCCGAACCCGTCGACTTCAGCGGACCCACGTCGGCCGGGGCGGGCAGGTCCGGCGGGCTCGGCTTCGGCTTCATGGGACCACCGGGAGCGGCCGCCCAGCCCGGCTACAGCCGCGAGTCCACGCCCGACAGTGCCGCCTCCCACTACTTGGAGGGCTACCGGGATCAGCACAGTGGTAAGCAATTGGTCCAATCCAATCCTTTCGACTTCCTCGGAGGCATCGAAGGGGCTCCGAGTCTCGTAGGGCACATGGCGTATGGGAGACACACGTAGCTGATCCGCGAGTTGTGGTAGCATTTGCGTGTCGTCCAATAGCTCTTGTAGTTCAGCGTCCTGAACCGGAACGTTTTTGAAGACCTCCGATGGCCTCTCCGTTTGTGAAGTCAAAATCACCATGTTTAAAGTGTTTGAACCACTAACTGCATCGTGGTCTTCCAACAGCATGATTACTGTCAGCTGCGACAAGCGAACTGATGCGATTCGGTAGCGGTGTTTTTTTTTCAGCAGGTAGCAGAAAAAAATGGTGTCCGTAAATCGTTATTTGCAGGCACAAAAGTCGACATGGTGTAACCACTCCAAAAATAAGTTGCAAACAAATTTCTTTTCCGATATGAAATATCATTTGCCTTATGAGCGGTCCAGACGCTACGATACGATACCGATATCTGCGTAACTGACGTTTCTCGGAGACGTCATTAATGTCACTGACGCAGATCTACAAATCTGAACAAACGAGCATCAATTTGTGAACATATTCAAACAAGTGCAAGTTTGTCGGTTGGACATGTTGGAAACAGCCATGGAAGCAACACTGTGTTGGTTTGTCTTAGCATTGTACTTTTCGGTTAAAAAGCGAAAAAAGAACGTGCGAAGAGGTTACAGTGGTCGAGGACATAGCTTTTAAATGGCATCGTATGCCTCCGCCTTTTTATTGCGATCACTATATTTTTTATTTTTTAGTTGCCAAAGACTTGGCCGACTTTCGTAAATTTTTATAAATTCAGTTAAACACTTTCGCGAACGTCGACTCGTTTGTTCAGATTTGTAGATCTGCGTCAGTGACATTAACGAAGTCTCCGAGAGACGTCAGTTACGCAGATATCAAATCGTAATCGTAGCATGTGGACCAGGCATTATGTCAAAACATTGCAGTGTTGCCATCGGTTGACACAATGCGGTTGCATACCTCCAGACCCGGAACCTACTAGAAATCCGTCCCCCATATCCGTCATTGGCGCTGATGTCCGATGCCTCCGGTACTCTATCTTCCAGGGTACAGTCCGCATCCTGGGTACGGTATGGTGGAGTACGCGAACGGTTACCCCGGTTACGGCACAAACTACCAGGCGTGCCCACCGTTCGGTGCCTCGCTTGGCCGGTACGGTGTTACCGTCCCGACAGGGTATACGCCAACGGGTGGTGCCTGCTACGCCATGCCGCCACCATCCCACATTCCGTCGTCCCACGACAAGCTCTTGAAGGACGGGTAAGTAGTGGACGAACGCCCTGCAAAGGACCTCGCACCTTAGCGCGCGCCCCTTACTAACTCAGCTCGGGCGGCTTCTACGTGGCCGGGTGTGGCCTGCTCTCGATTTGGTTCTAGCCTCACTGGATTGGCGCGTACCGATAGGCAGTACCACCACCACCAACACCACGCCAACACCCAGGAACTGAAGTGCCCGACGCCCGGGTGCGACGGATCGGGACACGCCACCGGCAACTACTCGTCCCACCGTAGCCTGTCCGGGTGTCCGCGAGCTACGAAGCCGAAGAACAAACCACGCGATGGCCAAGAGTCGGAACCGCTCAGGTATGGTGAGCTGGAGTTGGTCCACGATCCACGACCCAGCGTTATCCGTACAC
>NC_071287.1:11039587-11127267 GCF_943735745.2 Anopheles bellator | reverse complement strand
CTCTCTCTCTCTCTCTCTCTCTCTCTCTCTCTCTCTCTTTGCTTCAGGTGTCCCATTCCAGGTTGCGATGGATCGGGCCATTCGACGGGCAAGTTTCTATCACACCGCAGGTAACTCATCGCTTCCGGTAAGACCGTTGGACACTAAACTGTAGTTCGCTTTGTTGCTTCTGCGGGGATGTAGCGCCTCCGGATGTCCGATCGCGAACCGGAATCGGATACGGGTCATGGACACGGCCCACGGACATGGTGGTCAGGGCGGTGTCGAATCGCTGAGTTCCCACCACCCGAAGCTGAATGCAGCGGCCAGCGACCAGTGGTCGGTCGGCCAGGACCTACCGCTCAAGAAGACCAAGTACTCCGACGACCATCCGATGATCGTGACGTCCGGTTATGGCAAACCGTACTCCAGTAGGTGACCCCACCTCCCCCACCGTCGTTCCCCCTTTCAATGCTCTCTCTCTCTCTTTCTCTCTCTCTCTCTGTCGTTGTCCGCGGTGTCCAGCCATGTCCGACATACTGGTGTCGGCAGAACGGGACGCGTCGGGCAACCGGAGCGCCAGCGCCAACAGCACCAGCATCGCTACTAGGTCGCAGGACTCGCACCTGGTGGGTTCTACGCTCAGCACCCATTCGCCCACCGCCGATGGACCCCATCCGAACGACGGTGATGGCGTTTGTGCCGGCCCCGTTACCGGCAGCGGAAGTACCGGCGAAGATCTGCTGTCGCTCGAGGCCGAGATCTCCGAGTTGCAGCGGGAGAACGCCCGTGTCGAGTCGCAGATGCTGCGGCTGAAGACCGACATCAGTGCGATGGAGTCGCATCTTGGTAACACCGACCGGGTATGTAAGCTAAGGTTGGTTGAGACGCGCTTAACTCGTTAAACACGGCTACCAATGCTCTCGATGCTCCTCTCCTTGACGTTCTCCGATATGATGGACCCAAGCCCACCGGAACCGTTTGTTATTACGTAGTGGACTAGTGGACAGCCATAGTTATAGGACCTATTTCAATCATTGCGTCATTTTCCAATCGCATTGACAAATGAACAAGATTTATTTGGGGTAGACAACTTCATATTGGTATTACAAACTTCGCACAGTATTCAAAATTGAAATTACAGTCCGTTGCATTTAAGTAAACCACCATGCATAACTACACATTTCATAGACTGGCGTTTCAGCATCGGACTGACTTGTCAAAATCGACTGGCGAAAAATGGCAGAGTTATCGGACATTGGAATAGGTCCTCTAACCCTGTAGTTGGCATCCTATATTATCTTAGGCGGTGTGGTATTAGGTGATGTGCGTCCGGCGTACCCGTTCGCCCGATATTATCCCCTTTTGGGGTCGCTAACCTCCGCTAGGTGGCTATGTGTTTAGTAGTAAACGACTTTACTAATAACGTTGTTTTTTCGGGTCCAACAAACGGCAATTCCAATTACGGAAACACTCTCACGCAGGAAAGTGAGGCAAACTCGGACATTCGTGGCAACCACGTAGCAGGCTACTACGACCATCTGCGCAATAACGTGATCACCTTGCTCGAGAATGTCAAAATCCCGCCCATCCCCGCCCGCTCCTCGTCTGGTCTGCATCTGGACGGGTGCTGTGGCCCGTTGCTCCCCGACGGCAGTGGGCAAACGCGGACGCCCTCTGGTGGTGAGGACTCGCGGCAACTAACACTGGGCTCCACGGACAAAGGACAGTCCTCTCCGGCCCAGCCAGGCCCCAGCCCCGTACCACCGACGGCCAGCGCACACCAACGGGGCCCACCAGTACCCGACGAGGGTACCGGCGGCCAGTTTGACAACTACCTGTCAAAGCTGCAGTCGCTGTGCTCGTCGCAGCCGGCCGTCGATGTTGACGGCCTGCACCTCGTCACTCACCAGCAGCTCGCTCACCCACCAGCGCACCTACCACACCCCAACCAGCAACATCTCAATCAGCAGCATCACCCAGAAGGGCACGTGCCACCGCAACCCCTACCATCCATACCACTGCCGCCGGTACCACCGCCCCTGTTGCCCCCGGCATTGCACCACCACTACCAACCGCAGCCAGCGCCACCACCGGCACCACCGCCGGCACCGCCACCGCCGCTACCACCGCCGGCACCGCCACCGCCATCGTCACACCTGAACCTGTACGATGTGGCCGGGTCGATGTACGCCAATCTAGGTCCGACCCCGGACGTCCGCTCGCTCTACGACTCCATGAAGCTGTCCGGTGTGGGCCCCGTCGATAGCAACTTTGGGGCACCTCTAACCACACCGATCTAGAGAGAGAGAGAGAGCGCGCGATCAAGCCATCCTGGATCTCGCTGTCCTCCCAAAGATCTTGCTTAGTGTAGTTCCAGACTGTTACAGGTGCTTACCTAAGCGCTACTTGACAGGAGTCCGAGAGGTGAAACGAGGATGCCTACAGTCCGCACATATCAGGCCTCTATAGTGGTTCAAGAACGACGCGAGACAGACACTAACACATATGCTTTCAAAGTGCAACCCTTGTCCATGCGAACTAGCAGCTAAGTTACGGTTAATGGAAGGACAAAAACAGTGTATTCCTTCTAGTACTACTACCACTACTACTATTACTACTACTACTACTACTACTCAAAGCTGCCCCCAACTAGCAGGGCGAGCGACAAGGGCTACACCCTGGCAAACCCCTATACCACCATTCTCCCCCTCCCATCACCGACCCTCACTGGATACTTCGCCAGGTGCCACCCACACTGGCCTCCGGCGGAAAGACACCCGACGCTGATACGATTTTAAGACTCAACATTCGCCCACGGCGCATACTACCGCCAGCACCTACCGGTTGCGGCACCGGCGAAGTAATTTTAAATAAAACACTGCCTCTAATGGTCCTGTAGCCGTCACTCCTGCCAACCGGGCAGCATTCTACTTTTAAATCCGAACGGCGCTGCGTTTGTGAACCACCCTGTTTAAAAAAAATCGGGCTTTCGATTTGAGCTTTCTGTTTTATTGTTAGAAGAATAACGGGCCGAGTCGCGTTTGTGACTTCTTTAAGCTTTTGCATGTAAAAGAGCCACACCTGGCACTGCTTGATGTTTTTGGCACCCACCCACATGCGCACGCAATCTTTCCTGCACTTCCTGCCTAGTGCAGGCAATAACACCGACCAGTCAAAGCTTACCTGTTCGAATAGATGGCCTTTGAACAATGAAATATTTCAAACCATGACTAAGCACCAGCACGGCCCAGTGCTGGTGGACCAGGCCTTTAGTGCGCATGAGTCTTTTTGGAAGCACAGGAACGCTTTTTGATAGAGCAACCGTTTATTGCGCAGCGAAAATGCGGAACTATTGTAAGAATTCTTCGAGCTTTTCCCTCACTAGGCGAACGTTGGTGCTCTGAATACGGTGAAAGTACTGAATTTGACTGTATCGAACGGTTGGCACAGGTTTCAAATGTGATGTTTTCTTTTATTTAATTTTCCATTACTTTCGTTCCATTTTTTTTAAGTTTTATGATTTACGAAACGAATCGATCACGAAAACGCAGATCTCGTATTAGTTGCTACTGTAACTGGGGTGCTACATCAGGCGTAACGTAATGATTTTGACATTAACGATTAATGCCAAACCTCTGCGGCGCTGTCAAAACGTTTACGGCTCGCGCGAGGCGTAAACCCGAGCGTAATTATTTTTTTCATACGCTTTGCTTACAAAAAGAGGATAATTCAAGTTCTTATTTGCTGGTATAGCAACAAAATCGGAAAAAACAGAAAAAAATATTCAGAAAACAATTAATGTCTGTTCTATTTCTATTTTCTTAGACCAAAAACACGAACGTAAACACGTTTCACATTTCGTTTTAATATTTTTGCTGCCACACGAAGCGTAAACGTTTTGACATTACAAATTAATTTTACGCTAGTTTTCACGCTTCGTGTAGCCGCCTAGTAAGAAATTGTATTGCTTTAACAATGAGTAAAATACTTGTCGTAGCACGAAGTGTAATTATTACGGACTGGGACGTCGTCCGCCATTCTCATTACATAACCATCCTACCGGAGCCTGGCGAGCCGTAAGTGCTGCACTTCCGTACGAGGTCGTCGTACAGTGCTGTTGTGGCGGCTTTCTCCATTGTCCCTCAACTCATGCACATGGTTCCCATGCGCTCCTTTCGATTGACATTGCCTAGGGCTAGCTCAGTAATTTTCTACTTCCATGATTCTGCATTGACGTCTTCTACCTGCGATCCGATTGGTTAACATAAAAACTTAGACCATGTCACCTTTTGTGCCTGACAATAACGTATAGCGGGGATTATTATTTTTCTGTAACGTGTTAAAAAAAACTGCTAAAGAAGAGCTTGTTTTGGAAGATGGCAGTGTTTTGAGGGGTTTAAAAATTTAAAAATGGCGATTTCGACTTAACAAGCAACGAGCGCCGGGGGACTCCAAAAGAAGACTTTCTGATGGCACCACAAAGGTGTGATGCATCACAAGCTCTTAAAACCTGGCGAAAACGTTAATTCAGATCGCTACTGACAACAAATGTTCAATTTGAATCATGCATTGATCTAAAAAAGACCAAAATGCCATTTTTCCAGCCATGGAGGCGCCAGGTGGAACTCAATGACCACTGAATCTCTGGCGTCTCCATGACCCACAAATGGCACATACTTTGAATAAAACAGAACATTTCGTTCCAATATAACAAACATTTGGTTTCTTTGCAATAAGTCCGATTTTATAGTTCTCGATCTTTTAGAGTTTTGTTTTTAAAGTGTTCGGTTTAGGCTTTAGAGTGCTGCATAAAAATAAAGTGTTGTGCCCGTAAAAGTACGGTTCTGCTTTGTGCTAATTGTTATCGCCACCACTGCCCGATGCAACGCTCGTCCTCCAGCAGTAGCGGTACTATCGGCAATAGGCAAGGACCGTAGCCACACTGTAGGAAGTGGTGCGCAAGATGCCTGCCACACTGCGTCAGCCGACGCTGCACACCATCGTGGCGCCGTCGGTTGCTCTACTCCTGAAGGTCACGGCACGATCTTGAAAGGCCAAACGTGAATGCCTCTAAGATATCTCGGCTGCATTGGGGATGCTGTCAGGCGCACGGGGCCTTTCGGGGCTTTTGGCTAATGGCAATGGATGTGAGTTCCTTCTTCGGGGGTTGGCGACTGGTCAACAACCCTGCCCGTAGAAACACAACGTTACAGCAGGCAACAGATATTAGCATTGGGTTCTGGTGCAAGCCAAGATCACTTGGGGGTTGTAGCCGGATTAGAAGAAGAAATTGCGTCTGAACGACAATTGTACGAAGAATGCATCAGCGTGGTGCACCATCTGTTGAACGTAAGTTAAGCTGAATGGGGCATAAAATCGTTATGTAGAGGGGTGAATCGTTTCCTGGAAACACATCTCGAGACTCATGCTAATGCATGCGGGCATAAATACCTCAGACAAAACTCGGCCACCAGGGATATGAAAGGCGTCATACTCTACAATTGTAAGCGCGCACACGCACACACACACACACACACACACACACACACACACACTCACACAATCATCTCACCGACAAAGCGAGCAAAGTAATAAACCTCAATATTACGTATCGCAAACGAAACCATGCGCAGCGCATTACGAAAACACTACAGGACTTCCAATTGTCGCGGGCTGAGATTACAATTTTATTGATGTACACACAAAAACCATTCACAAACTAGTAACGATACGTAGAGAACAACTGTGTATTGTGTATTGAACTGTGCAATGCAAAACGCAAACTAAGCACCAGCCAACTCTTACTGCTGTTCACGATCATCCACTTGTTTCGAGGAGCAACTCTCTTCCGCGCGATGAGGCAAAAGTCGCTCTCCTGAGTCACAGCACTCGTTTGTTCGGGAATGCAGATGCTCCATGGTGGATGTAAACTTCGATTTTACATACTTCCAAGAACGTCTCAGGACGTTACGACGTTCCTGCCGAGAGGGTTGCGCTTCTTCCAGGGGGCTTTTTGCATCTCCCAGGTGATCATTTCTGCCGGCACGGCCTTCCGGGGCAACACTTCGCGATTTTAGATACTTCCAAGAACGTCTCAGGATATTATGCCGTTCCTGACGAGAGGGTCGCGCTTCTTCAAGGTGGCTAATTGCTCCTAAGTGATCACTTCTGCCGGCGCGGGCTTCGGGAGTAACACTTCGGCGCGACCCAACTCTTTGTGCAGGGCCGAATGCATTGTAGAAAATAACGTCAGGTGTAAGAATATGGAGGCTGGTAGTGTTCTTGATCCGGGAAGGCCCCGCAACTGTTCGCGTTATTTTTGCTCTTGAAGCCACACATCGCGAGTGGGCCACCGGCCGGATCGTGGGCACACTGTTTTCGGGAATAGTCGGCATCCGAATAAACGGCCTGGAGCGATGCTGTGTCTTGTAAACGTTTCTTTTCACGTGAGGATTCGACTCAAACGGAGCAGCCGGCATTCTTTTCAAATAACTAAGCAACGGTTATACGAATCACGATGCTATCGATCAAATGAACACACACAATCAACGGATACTGCAAACCCAGGTCCGATCACTGAGAAGGCACAAATGGTAATGGTAGAAATTCGCGATCATAACTTTTGCCGAAAGTTCAAACTACCCCACCCGGTCACAGAGAACTGGAACCGGGGATCTCACAGCAGAATGAGGGCTCAGAGCACCCATACCAAAAAGGCACTCATTTTCTCCATACTGAGACAAAATATAAGGTTGGGAAAAAAGTTATCGGCATTTCTCACGTTAGATTACTTTAGTGATCGATATCTCGTGAAGTATCGAAAAACAGTTTTAAGTTTAGACTCGTTGCAAAGCTGACACTTTACACATAAAAAATTGCTTCCATTGTTTTTTTGTTTGTTCCATTAATTTTAGTTACAGGGTGTTAACAATGGAGTTCAACTAAGAGAAAATTCTGTTCATTTTACATTTTTTCTTTGGAAAGGGTGAAAATTCAAACTAGGCCGTTGAAATTGTGCATGGTGATTATGGGTCCGACACTCTAACAGCTAGCAATGTGATTTTTTATTTCGTTGACCAGTTTTGGTTATTTTTGATATTGAAGATGCTCCTATCACAGGCAGACCCGTCGTCGAAAACGTGGGGAGAATCACAGAAATAATCAAAGTTGATCAGCATTTAGTAGCCAGAGCATCGATCAGGAGCTAAAGATTAACCATCAAACAGTTTTAAGCCATTTACGCAAAGCTGGATTTACAAAGAAGCTAGATGATTGGATCCCACCCTATTTAAACCAAAAAAAACCTGATGGCTCGAATTTCCATCTGCGAAGTTTTGGGTTTGCGAAGTGGTGAAGTATCTTACCCGGTGGTCAAACAAAGACTAACGGCCAGACTAAAGACAACGGCATTTTCGCCAATAACGGCTAAGCATTCTACAAGAGAGGCATTAGAAAGATATTTTTGGCAACATTGCAACAAATTATCCAACCAAATGGTGCATACTTGACGCAAACTGGACCATTGGAAACCTGTTGAATATAGTTTTGAAATTCACCCAAAAAACGTCGATAACTTTTTCCCCAACCTTATAGGGGAACTCCCCGAATAAAAAAGGCACTCTTTTTCTCCAAACTGAGACGAACTATCACACAGCAAACTGTTTTCTGAACAAAGGTCAAAAAGAGAGCGCGACAGTGAGCAATATTTTCTGTCTCTTTTCCGTTTCCCGTCCGATCCAGCACTCTTCGTTCGATTTCTGATATTTCTTGTTTCGTCCTGAATCAGTCACATCTTAAACAAATGCGATGCTTGAAAATCATGTTCAATAGTTAATGTTAAGTACTTGCTTATTATGGTAAGTAACTTTAACATAAAGTGAAGAGTTCTGAAGGTGCATATGTTTACATGAAACGTTCCATTCAGCTAATGATTTGTATTATCGTATTGTTGTGGGCCAACACTTTGGTGAGCAAGGACTTTGGAGCGGATCTCTCAGGTGATTCCAATAGCGATGTTTGAACGGTAACGGCGCTTCATTCCGATACAACTTTACGTAAGTATACTCTCATGTAATGTATGTATCAAATACATCAATATACTAATCAATAAATTCAAAGTTTTTCAGATATTTTTCGGTATGCCTTCCCATGCCAACCATTCCCTTTGCCATTGAATGCTAACGATGGAGCGGACGATACAGCGGACGATGGAAAGCGACGACGCAGTGCCAACCAATTGCCAAACAATAGTACCAAACAGAAAGATGATAGAATTGTTGAAACATTTTAATTGTAAAAAACTTGTGATACTGAATAAATGCAACATTTTGTTTACAACAGCTGACAGATAAATGTGAGGGAGATGATAGAGTGAAAGAAAACTATATATGAGACCCTAAAAAATACGTACTTACGGATCACAAAAATTTAAGAAACATAAGGAAAAGGAACATAACGAAACTCCCAGACCGTTTTTAGGACATACAAGGTCGAAATGTATTCTTTTGTCCTAATCAGGGGATAGTGAGAGAGAGTCACAAGTTGAGATCAGAGACTAAAAAAAAAAATGGGTGCTTGTTTTGTTCGTGTGTCGAGGCTCTTATTTCAATTTTATTCAAGTACTACAAAGAACGCATTCCCCAACTACCAACAACACGCACACAACAACACATCGATCTGTGCAATGCAACACGCATCCCAGGCACCAGCCCTCTCTTTCTTTTCTTCACGATCACCCCGAAATTTCTCGAAGCAATTCTCTTCCACGCGATGAGGCAAAACTCGCTCTTCTGAGTCACAGCACTCGTTTGTTCGGAAATGCAGATGCTCCATGACGAAGGTAAACTTCGATGTTACACACTTCCAAGAACGTCTCAGGATGTTATGACGTTCCTGACGAGATGTTAGCGCTTCTTCCAGGTGGCTTATTGCTCCTCCTAGGTGATCACTTCTGCCGGCGCGGGCTTCCGGTGCAACACTTAACGATTTTAGATACTTCCAAGAACGTCTCAGAATATTATGCCGTTCCTGACAAGAGGGTTGCGCTTCTTCCAGGAGGCTTTTTGCTCCTCCTAGGTGATCACTTCTGCCGGCGCGGGCTTCCGGGGCAACACTTCGCGATTTTAGATACTTCCAAGAACGTCTCAGAATATTACGCCGTTCCTGACAAGAGGGTTGCGCTTCTTCCAGGATGCTTTTTGCTCCTCCTAGGTGATCACTTCTGCCGGCGCGGGCTTCCGGGGCAACACTTCGCGATTTTAGATACTTTCAAGAACGTATACTTTCGTAACGTACTACTGACGAGATGTTAGCGCTTCTTCCAGGTGGCTTATTGCTCCTCCTAGGTGATCACTTCAGCTGGCGCGGGCTTCCGGGGCAATACTTCGCGATTGTAGACACTTCCAAGAACGTCTCAGGAACGTCACTTCTGTCGGCGCGGGCTTCGGGAGCAACACTTCGACGCGATCCAACTCTTCGTGCAGGGCCAAATACATTGTAGAAACCAACTTCAGGTATTAAAATGCCGGCTGGTTGTATTTTTGATCCTGGAAAGCCCCGCACCTGTTAGAGTTATTGGGATTTGGGTAGTTGGCAAACCACCTGCCGGGTGATGAGCACATTGTTTTCGGGAATAGTCGGCATCCGAATAAACTGCCGTGACCGAATGTCAAAGCCACGGCGGGTCTTGTAAACGTTCTTGTTTCTGAGAGAAATCTCTACAAACGGAGTGGCCGGCATTCTCTACAAATAACTAAGCAACGGTTATACGAATCACGATGCTATCGATCAAATGAACACACACAATCAACGGATACTGCAAACCGAGGTCCGATCACTGAGAAGGCACAAATGGTAATGATAGAAATTCGCGATCATAACTTTTGCCGAAAGTTCAAACTACCCCACCCGGTCACAGAGAACTGGAACCGGGGATCTCACAGCAGAATGAGGGCTCAGAGCACTCATACCAAAAGGCACTCATTTTCTCCATAAGACAAAACATCCCACTGGGAACTAAAGCAAGAAAGAGAGCGCAATAGCAATATTTCCTATCTTCATCGCACTAATGTGGCGTACTCTTCGGCTCTCTGCGGCACTCTTCGCGAATCGCGGTTCAACCGCGTGTATTTACATTTTCAAACCTTGCATACCATGAACGCTGTGCAATCACTATCCCATTGGATAGCTACGATGGACCGAACGATTCAAAACTGCTGAACGTAGAACGCAAACGCATTACATGGTCGTTGAAGCCAGAAAGGCTGCATAATGCCGCCGGACGATCCGGCATTTCGGATGTTCCTGCCTCTGCTGTTTCCATAAACGTTACCCTTGACGTTCAAAATATGGGTAAGTTAATTAACACACAATATGGTTCAGTTGAGCATACGCTAAAGTTCCTATTCCGTAGAGAACGCCCTTAAGCGAGTGTATCGCAAACTCAATCGGCCAAAGGACATCTCGATCGATGTGAACATTAACGGGTTGCCACCATATTCCTGCCACTGAATGTCAACGATGCAGCGAACGATCGCCGTCCTCCCAAAAATTGCATCAATGCCAAAAAACAGTGATAAACAGAAAGGTGAAACAATTGCTGAAAAATTGTAATTGTAAAAAACTTATGATACTTCATAAATGCAACATTTTGTTTAGAACATCTGATTGATGATAGCTAAGTGTGGGGAACAGGATAGAATGAAAGAAACATGTATAGAACAAGGCCGAACCTACGGTTTACCATTCATTCTAGAATTTTATATATGCAATTAAGGAGTGATTGCGGCCGGTAATTTTGTGCTTGGTGTGGTGGTTTGTTGGTTTTTGGATTAGGTATTATGAGATTATTTTTCATTCGGGAGGTATAAGGCTGAAAAGTAATCCAATATTTTTGAGTGAAATTTAGAACATAATTTAGGATGTTTTCGATGTTCGAGGATGTTTAGGATGTGGTCCGCCTTGCGTCTAATATGCACCGTTTCGTTGGAATTTTCTTTGCCTTTTTAAAGATCATAATGCCTCTCTTGTAGAAGCTTGGTCGTTATTGGCGGAAAACCCGAGCAGCATTTTTTCACAATCCTTTCTTGATCTCAATTTTTCAAAACTCAGGAAGTTTTGTAATGCGCGAAAAAGGTGATAATCGCTTATTGCAGCGTAGAATAATCGCTTGACTTGCATCAAGGAATCCTTCCACAGCTCATGTTACAAACAAACATATGCAAAACACATGACAAAACATTCCAATGAGTGCCATAAAAATAACCAGCTCATCATCAATTGCTGGATTCATCTCTCACGTCTGTAATCCAAACTTCCATGAAATGTAAAACACTTAACGTTTAACGATCAACGAAGACAGTCGTCTTGATTTGAATTCTCTTTGCTCCGAACGTCCATCCCAAAACGCGAGAAAAGTTAACTAGCGCTTCACTCAGAAGGCGTTGTTCGGGTGGCCCTTATGGATTTCCGTTTCTAACGTTTATCTTCTTCTTCGATCTTCTATATATATAAAAATGGTCGTTTGTCCGTCTGTACCGCTTTTTCTCAAAAACTACTGACCCAATCCGCTTGAAATTTTGCACAGCGTAGTTTTGTGATCCCGGATTGTGAATAGGAAAGTTTGATCCACCCACACCTCCGGATAGAGGGGGCTTCCATACAAACGTAACGTAACGTTCCATTCCAACGTTTTCGAGCAAATCGAACCAAATTTTGTAGGCTTTTGTTTTAGGGGTGAGGAAATGTTCTGATGAATGTTTGAAACCCCTCCTCTCTTTACAAAGGAGGGTTCCCACAAAAACTAAGTTCATTTCAGTTAAACTAGGATAGTTTTCAAGCAATTTTAGCCAAATTCAGCTGGTGTGAGTTTTGACATGTATCCAACGGGAAGCGGGAAGGGAAGCCGATCATGTACGTCACCGGGAATCGCGATTGTCTGAAAAGGATGAGTAACGGGAAATGAAAAGAGAAACCGATCGTCCAAAACGGAGGAATAACGTGAGGCGGGAAGGGAAGCACATCGGACGTCATCTAGAAGTCCGATCCTCTGAAACGTCGGATAGTCGGGAAATGTGAATGAAATGGGGCATGGCGAAGTTCACCGGGACCTGCTAGTATTGTATAAACATGCTTCTTTCTCGCTGATCTAAGCGTTTGCGCTTTTTTCTTTAAAATGGTTTGCTCCACAGATACTTAGAGCCACTTAACTTAAGCTGGGGCAGCGTCCATCACAGACTAATCGATGTAGCGAGATGTCTGATCTACGGACGAGCTACAACCGTCCGACGGTTGCAGCCGAATAAGAAGAAGATCTACTTTGCAGAAATTCGTCTCTACTAACCACGCTTTGGTAATTTCCCCAAATTTCGCCCGTGTTCTCCGCTATTACTCTTTTTTCCACTATTATCCTGCCTTTCTAAATTGGCTGTATTGGCTGTAAATTCTAGTCTATACTGCTGACGATAGGAGTAAACTTTGCTTGTCTCTCCATCTGGATGATATGGATCCATCTGTTGTAATGAAACTGCTATTTTTACTTGTTCAATTTAATATGACCGGATAATTTTAAGATTCATTGATAGATTACAGGAATTTGGCAATGGATATCTTAACGTCTTATAAGATTCCTAGGGGGGTTTTAGTTTAGCGATAGCCTTTAAGCATATAAATATGTTTAAATCACTTGCTATCATTTAGATGGTATTGTTTGGCTTTTTTCTTTCTATCTCACTATATTTTTTGTTGCTGAATAGCTCTATTACATTTGTTGTTTATCAAGGTTTCTCACGTATCGTTCATATGATCGTATTTCGGCGTAGTTATACTCTTTCAAACCTTCTTGGCTACAATACAATTATTGTTCCGTTATCACGTGTTTCTTTTTGTGTTTTATTCTTCTTTTTGACATTTTATTTTTCCTTTATTCCTTTGCACTTCACTGTACTTTCACTTAATGTAGTGCTTAGATGAACTTTCCAAACATTTTGTGAGTATGCCACAAAAATGCGAGATACGTGTCATCCAGCTTTGAATCCTTTTACAGTCGCAGTCAGGAATGTTTCGAAACGCGTGGTTGGGAGTTACCGAACCCTAGTACCTTCTTTCGACTACTACTTCGAACTCTTACGGACAAATTCGATTCGGTCAAGGCGATGATCCAAACATCGTCATCTTCCTTCACAATGTGATGAATTCATCCCTTTTTCAACAGGATGAGTTGCTAGCCACCTAATAATACTTGGATGGGGCAATTAGGGAGACACTTTCGCTACTTGTTTTACGTTGTCACTTCACTCTAACTTGTCACTAACATTTAAATAGAGGGAAAATTTCGAAGAGTCCCTATTTGAGCGGAAGTAATGAATGGTGTTGTACATACGAGTGGATGCTTTTACAAATAGTCTTATTTTGCTGATACTCTTGAACCCCTTTTTTTAAAATTGATGATAAAATTTCATCTAGACCCCCTAGGAGCCGAAATTGCTGGCACTGTAAGGGTTAATGCTTGCAAAAGCCAAGACAAGTACCACTTTGCTAGGTTAATGCTGTCAGATGCCCTATTTTGCCTGTGGAATGCTGTTTCAAAACAAGACAAGGCTATTGCATGCTTCGTTTAGGTTTCTAGGTCCAGTTTAAAGTTTCTAGGAGAAAGTAAACAATGAGTCTATGACATCCAAAAGCAGTGTATAATTTGAAAACAGCGTGTAAATATTTATTGTAGTTACATTGTAGGGCACTTTGTTCGGAAAATTACTATCGCGATCAAAAGTGTACAGTAGTTAGTTTAATAGCCAGATTGTCTAATAGATTGTTTACTTCGTGTTTTATCTACACGATCGTTGTAAACGACAAGATAGGAATATATCTGGACGCAACATGGGACAAAAATTATAGATATACCATGTAATCACTTGAGAAACGATCACGGACGGAAGAGATCGTTGGAACGGAAGAGAGAACCTTGAATAGGCACCAAACTTAGTAAGGGTTTATCAACAAAGCTTCCGAACCACGGAACCAGGAGAAAGGAACAAGCAAAAATACTATATAAAGCGTACTTTTTATGTAAATAAACCAGTCATCGTTAGTTATCGTTAGCAACGGAAACCTTCAGTTTCGACTTATACTTATCCTAGTAGAAGTCACTGACTGAGATCTCTTCGGATGACATCTTCGTACACCACGTTGCACCACTCCAAGAAAATGTTTTTGGGCGGCCAATCTTCAAACGAATCCTACCACAGTAAAGTACTAGCACCGTCTCACCTGGCCGTTTCAAGCCGAATGGTTGTAGGTAATCATGCAGGAACCGAAACCTGGAGGCGTACCGTTTTGTTGAAAAATGTGTTTCCATTTGAAAGGTAGCCTCTATTGTAAAAATCCTAATCATTATTGGCGAAAAACTATAGCAATCTATTTTCACAATCTTCTTTTGGTCTCAATTTCTTATCACTCAAGAAGTTTTGCAATGCGCGAAAAAGGTGATCCAAGCTCCAGGACTTTCTGGCGAGTCACTATGAACGTTTGTGACATTTCGTTCTCCTGATCGAACACCAACCCTCTTCTGCTGGACCTTTTTTGGTTAATCGAACGGTGCAGTTGTTGATAGTCTGAATTTAGTGTTTAGCCACGCGAAAGAAACTCTAAATAAATGATTCTTTTAAAGTCCACCTTGTACCCAGTGAAAGCTTCCTGGTCGTTAGTCCTGTTTAGGCCACCGGTTGAGCTGCTTTCACGATATTTGCACACAGTATTGTCGTACGTATCCCATTTCTCGTCACCAGTAGCCAAGTAAGAGACAAATGTTAGGCCACTATAGCTCAAAGCCTCTATAATACAAAAGAAAAAAAACAGTAGCCATGCGGTTGAGAAATGGGTCGACTTCATTCTGTTCATCTACGGAGAAAATAATGGATTACTTTTGCCCAACGCAATATTTTGCTGGTAATACCTTTTTTCGATCGAGCATGGTAAATAGTTAATTGGGTCAAGACCAATTGTGACATTCACAGGTTCTTTTTAATATTTGTGTAGCTTGCAACGGTACATCGAAATAAACATGAATAACGGATCATATGTTTTACAATGATAAAATCAATGTGTAGAAGACAAGAAAAGGCTATAAATTCGCCACAACGTCTTATGACCGACGTTAAAGCTCGCTAGAGAAGAAGATTCGACGAGAAGTTCCAGACACTGGTCAGAAGTTTCCTACTGTTTGCGAAACGTATTCGTACGTTCGGTCCAGGCTAAGGTCTCCTAGTTCACCGTCTTCGAGGAAATGGGACTCGACGTGATGCTGAAAGTCATTGAACGGTGCCTGTGCCGCGTACAGTTTACCGCACATCGGGCACATTTTGTCTAGACTGTTGGCGCGCAGCTTTTCCTGCAGCAGATCGAGAGTTCGGGACGCAAGTGGTAGCTCGTCTGTTGTACTGGTATCCATCATGCCGCCTGAAGTTTCCACAGGGTTTGTCTGCTGATCATGTGCACCGTTACTACGGGAATCGCGTGGTCGCCTTTCAGCCATCTGTACGAGCTCACCCTCAGTCACTTCAACTGTAACATCTTTCATGATAGGCTTTTTCTCGGCAGAAGTCGTTTGTTGTTGGCGATGCTTGCAACGGTGGCAAAGTTCTAAGGAAAATCATTACAACGGGTAAGAAGACCGCGAAATATGATGCAGGAATATGGAGAATGGCAAGTAATCGAATGTTCTGCTTACCTTTTTTCAACTGCAGTTGGTTGAGGACGCTTTTCAGGCCAAGCTGTTGTCGGACGACTTCGAGTTGCATCGCTAGCAGCCCGTCGGTGTAGTGCCGTAAGTCGGGGTTCGCTTCAAGTGCCACTTCAAGCAATTCCTCACTCTGCGAAGCGGTAAGCCCCAATGACGGCAGTTCATTGCCGGTATTGTACCCATCTTTCTCAAGAAACTCGCATGCATTGAGCAGTGAAACGTCTTCCAGGTTGAGCAGTTGTTCGTCCATGGTACTGTGCGGCAAACGTGCACGTAGCTTCGGATTGGGAGCATTTTTAGTAAAAGTTCGCGAACGAATAAGGTTCTGTGCCGGAGTCCCAGTCAAAGCACCGGCTGGATCGGCAAGTGCCTCCCTGATAGTGTTCGTTCCATCATCGACGTTGTCGACTTGCCGCTCACCCATGCAAGAGGCTATTGGAAAGTCTTTCACGATTTGTGAAAGCCGACTCCATAGCTGCCTATTTTCGCCCGCTATCATCGCGATCTGCTCCGCCAGCTGGGCTTTCTGACGGGACAGCTCCAAAACGTTGTGACGTAACAGTTCCACCTCCATTGAGGTGGTGGAGCGACCCTGTCCCCTCTCACCAGTTGTCTTGCTTTGCGTCGTCCGCAGTGCTAGGTTTTCATCCTCGAGAGTCGAGATACGCTTCTGCAACGTTTGGCACCGTTCCTTCAGCGTCTGTAGTGCCGCTTGCAACGCCCCGTGATGTGTTACCTGTACGTACACCTCACTTTCGTTTGGGTCTCTTGATTTTACGCCACTCATTGCTGCTGTGCGTAGAACGGAAGACGAACTTCCGAAAAGGAACTTTTACAATGTCGACATCAGGCACTGTTTGTTTGTCTAAACACAACAACACTTCCCAAAGACGTTCACCACCTGAATAGGCTACCGTGGTCCCCGGAGTGCTGGCAGCGCTTTGCCCGAGCCTGCCGAGCCGTAACGCTGCAACTTCAACAGGCGTGGCGAGAAGAACAGCGACTGGAGGCTGAGGCTGCGGCCGCGGCTGCGGCTGCTGCTGCGGCGGCTGCTGCAGCAATAAGATAAGTTGGCCTTCTGCACAACTTATCCGACAAACACTTCGTTAACCGTGGGGTTAATGACGTTGTTTGTTAACTTGTTTACCGTACGTTCCTTGTCCGGCTGTGCAAAGCAAGAGCGGAGTAGCGACTGACAGCTCCTTGTAGCGGAGCTGGAACCGTCTATACGACTACATCCGCGACTTGCGAATGTGACTAAATGTATATCTATTTGTAAATATGTGCTTTATTTATGTATTTATGTATATATATTATTTGAATAAAATGCGATGATACATCGCATTCCTGCCCCCCTGTATGCCAGACAGGATACACACGGGGGTGAGAAACAGGTTGTTTTCCCGCATCGGGAAAAATTAAAAAAAAAAAGGCTACCGTGGTCCGATTTTATATGAGGTTTACTCACACCACTGACTGCAACTTGGGCCAAGGCAAGGGTTCACGCGGACGGCAATAGGTCCGCGATAGAAAATAAAAGAGAAGCAGATACGCATAGGGGTTAGGGTAGTGTGAGTGTGTAGGCACAGAAATCATTCTCAAAAAAGGCGTGCGTGTGCGTTCCCGTTCTCTACATATGAGCAGCTCTGTACGGTTCGGTTTGTTTATAAAACCAAAACGTCAACCCTTTGTCAACCCCGTGGCCAACTCGAAGGGTTGAACTTCGTATCTTGTACGCAAAATTGTACGTTATTTCCCTGCTTCCTGTTAGCACATCTGTCGGAAGAATGAAATGTAAACGACCGACACCAATCTCACCAGCGACGTGAAATATTGTGAACTCCAGGTGCTGGAACGAGGGTCGTTCAAAACGTATCGAGACATTTGCATTTCCGCGGAAATTCTAACGTCTCGATATCTTTTGAACGGCCCTTTGCGGATGGGCCGTTCAAAAGATATCGAGATCGAACGGATATCGAACGGATGTCACCACAAACATCAACCAACGGGTTGATCCGATTGCAGTGGCCGGCGGGGCAACGAGCCTCACAACATGAGCGGTTTTCTGTCTACTGCCCGAAAACTTTGATGGGCGTATAATGTCGCGTTTTAGTGACGTCAATTGGCCATCAACATCATGCCATTTGACATCTTCGGATTTTTTATGTGGAGCTACTCAAACGATCGTGTGTTTCTGACAAGCCTGTAACTTTGGAATATTTGAAAATATACATTCGCCTAGTTATGACCGGGGTAATACCCGAAATATCATTAGTCATTAAAAATTATCTTATCAATTGGTCATCATTGGTTGGTCATTGGTTGCTTCAAAAGACGAAGAATTCTTTCGGCCTGGCATTTTATTCTTCTGAAAACCGGATCTTTTTTCACAATACTTTTCTTTCAGTTGATCTAAAAGGTTACGATAATAATCGGAATTAATTGTTTTACCATTTCGCAAATTCCTTTCTTCTTCTTATCTGACTACAACCGCCAAGCGGTCTTGGCCTTCAGCAGGGAACCCTTCCACCGCTCGCGGTCGAGAGCCTTCGTCCACCTCATTTCTATTCCAGCCGTTCTCGCGTCCCGGTCGACACAATGTTGCCATCTCAATCGGTGCCTACCACGTCCCCTCTGTCCCTCTGGACGGCCTAAGAAGTTTTCACGGGCTGGTTCGTCTTCCGCCGTTCTCGTGAAATGGCCAGCCCAGCGGAGCTTGGCGAAGCGCAGACGCTGCACGACAGTGAGGAACGACTGATCTCTGGACACGAACTCGTTTCGGGGTTGACGAACCAGGTTCACCACTCCTTAGCCTCTTGTTTTGATTCAGGATAATAGTGATAGACAGAAGCTTCATCCATAGTGATGAGTCGACGCACAAAATCCACTTTATCCTTTTGAAAAAGCCCTAAATATTTCCGAGAACGCTGCATTCGAATGCGGGTAATGAATGCCATTTTAATGAATGCGGCACCCATTGTGCACACAGCTTTTTGAAACCCAATACTTCAGTCAAAATAATGCTTACATTGCCCAATGAGATGCCTAGGGCTTCTACTAAATCTCTTCCTGTGATTCGACGATTTTCCAATACGATATCCTGTTTTTTTTCTACGATTTTAGGTATTATTGCTGTTTTGGACGTCTTTGATGTGGATCGTCTTAAAGGCCAGGGTGTCCTGGCCGACAGCCGACTGGAAGTAAATTCACAAATTCGGATCTTTCACACCAGTTGCGAACGAGGCGAAAGGCAACGGAGAAGTCTTTCGCCCTGTCGTTCGGGCGAAAACAATTAGGCATCTTGGGTAGTTAAAAACTAATCGAAGATTACTCAATTGACGTTTTTTTTGGATCACAAGCATGCAAAATAATTTTCACCTAATTATTACATGTAATACAAACACAAATCTATATATTAGGTTGGCTAAAAAGAAATCCATTATTTTTGGGTGAAATTCAAAACTATATTTATCAGCTTTCCAATAGCCCGAAATGTGTCAAATGTGCACCATTTTGTTAGAAAATTTGTTGCCTTTTTGAAAATACATTCATAACCCCTCTTTTGTAGAAGATTTAGTCGCTATTGTAGAAAATCTCGAGCAACCCATTTTCAGCGTCCTTTTTTCGTGGAATCCGAGCAGCAACCCAATGCCGAAAACCAGATAGGTGGTGGAAACTGTATTCTTCGATAGGAGCCTGTTCGCAGAATCTCTGAAGAGAGAGGATCACGGCGAAACTCTTAGCGCGGAAGCGTTAACTGCCTTCGCCCGTTAACTGCGACTGTCGCTAGGGCATGCGATGCAACAATGCCAAGGAAGAGAGTCGCTACTACCAATCGGCGGCAACAGCCTTGGTGGTCCAAGAAGTTTGCTGGCACCAGAGCAGAGTGTCTGCAGACCAGCAGGAGGTTGCAGCGGGCTAAAACGGAGGAAGCAAAGGAAGCCTGTAATGCGGCTCACAGGGCTTCCAAGAAAGCTATGAAGAGGGAGATCGCGTTAGCCACCGCGAGAGGTCTGGTACCAGAAGCTAACCCAAGATTCAGAGTCGAATCTGTGGAGAGGCGCCTACAGGGAAGCAATGAAACGGTTCAGTGGTCCAAGTGTCCCGCTTGAAACCTGTCCAGAGCGGCTCCGAGCGATTGTGGCGGAACTTTTTCCCAACCGTCCACGATGCGACTGGCCAGCTACTCTGTACGAGGTACCAGAACTGGAGGGTTGCCCCAGGGTCACGCTCGAGGAACTGCAGGCAGCTGCTAAGCGAATAGCACCAACCAGAGCCCCGGGTTCGGATGGCATTCCGAACATTGCTCTTAAGTCCGCGCTGCAAAGAAGTCCTGACTTGTTCAGAAGGGCGTTGCAGCAATGTTTGGATGATCGCGTCTTTCCAGTTTGCTGGAAGAGACAGAAGCTACTGTTGCTGCTAAAGCCCGGAAAAAACCCAGGAGACGCTTCATCTTACAGACCAATCTGCCTACTGGACTCCATGTGCAAACTTCTTGAGCGGCTCATTCTCAACAGACAACAGACACACACAGAGGGAGCTCGAGGGCTATCGGATAGGCAGTACGGCTTCCGTACAGGGAAGTCTTCGACTGTTGCTATCCGTATGGTGGTGGAGACTGCTAGGGACAGAGGAGGGGACAAGTACTGTGCGATTGTCACAATAGACGTAAGACGTAAGAACGCATTCAATAACGCTAGCTGGCTGGCGATCGCAAGATCGCTGCATAGCATGCGGATACCTAAGTACTTGTGCCACATGATCCAAAGCTATTTCGAGAACCGTGTTCTAATTTACGATACTGACTCAGGTCAACAGGAAGTGCCTCTTACGGCAAGTGTACCACAGGGCTCCGTTCTGGTGCCTACAC
Source organism: Anopheles bellator (assembly GCF_943735745.2). Taxonomy (NCBI): domain Eukaryota; kingdom Metazoa; phylum Arthropoda; class Insecta; order Diptera; family Culicidae; genus Anopheles; species Anopheles bellator. The sequence continues at coordinate 11,106,679 of NC_071287.1, read as the reverse complement.
TCTGCCCAGTGAACAATTTCGCCCTTCTCACTTTAAAATCGACTGCTGAACCACAGCCCATAAGCTTCTGAACCGCTACTTCAAATACTTCCTCCCATATAGCCTTATATGGGAGAATCGCTCCGAGCAGCCGAAAGGTCCATGGAGCGAGCAGTGGATTGAATTCTCTCACCGAGCGGCCCCCTGTCTCTCACCTGTGTGTTCTCTCGCTTTTTTCGTTTTCTTTCTCCCATATTCCCCCTAACCAAAATGAAACAGTTCGTATTTGGGCGGTACATTTCGGTATATTGTCTCTCTCTTTTTTCGCATACACTCTTCACTCTGCACTAGCGGTTCACAATTTGGTGCGTAGCCTGCCTTCGACGCCTTAGACACGTTGTAAAATGCATTGCATCGAATCCTTTGCATCCCATCTGGACATCTGATTGGACATCTGAAACGAGCAAAGCGAAAACATTTCAACATTATTTGGTTGTCACTGAATACTGTCCAATAAACTTACCTGGGTTATTTCTATCAGGATTACCCGTGATCGACAGAGAAGCACAAGCACTTGGTACTTTACATTTGGCACAAGTCCACAACAAAGACAACACTGTCGGACCCTCGGAACTTCGGGACTTTGCCCCGATCTCGCTGTCTCTGTTATTTCTATTCCTTTCTCTTTCTCTCCAACGTTCGTCTTCCACCAGCAAACTCACGGCGATTTCAAAACTCACGGGGATTCCTTCCGTTCTTTCCCCGGCAACCAACGAACGCGTCTCATGCTCACTTCGTACGCTGCGAGATCGCCCTTCCTCGGCCTCGTCGCAGGCAGAGGGGCGTTCGATCTCACTCGTCTCAGCCTTCCTCCGCCGCGTCGCAGGCAGAGGGGCAGCTTCGGGCTCTCAAAATTGTTCACTGGGTGTCTGGGGTTCTGCGGCTGAGGCTACCTGTCGGGACTTTGGTTGTCGGCTTTGCCGACGATATGGTCCTGACGGTCTGCGGGCAGTCCTTGAGCGAAGTAGAAGTTAACACGGAGCGGTCGGTAGAGGTGGTGGAATCGTGGATGAGGAGCCGTGGCCTGGTCGTGGCACGTCACAAAACCGAGATGATACTTATTGGTAATCCCGTTCAAGAGGCATCGGTTAAGATCGGTGAACTAGTGGTTCGGTCTAAGAGAACCATAAGATATCTTGGAGTGATTTTGGGCGATAGAATTACCTTAAGTTAGCACGTGGAGCATGCAGCCAGCAAGTCGAGGAATGCACTTGGTGCTCTGGGGGCTCAAGGCATTGGTAAGGTGGGTTTTAGTGGGTAGGTCCGGAGTCCTCAGAGACCGGAAATCCCACACTACCGGCTAGGAGGTCTCGCCCTCCTAACGGTGCCTTTGAAGGTTTTCCGCCCCGCATCGAAACAGTCCTTTTTGATCTCAGTTTTTCATTCCTCAGGAAATTTTTTTAATGGGCGAAAAAGGTGTCAATCGCTTGGTTCAAGATCTGAACTATACGGTGGATGCATTAAAACTTCCCAACCAAGCTCCCGGACTTTCTGGCGAGTCACTACAGACGTGTGTGACATTTCGTTGTCCTGGTTGAACACAAAACCTGTTCCGTTGGCCGATTCTGGTCGTTTCTGGTCAATTGCCAACTTCGAGCTTTACGCAGTACTTGACAGTAGAGGTCTGAATTTAGTCTTTGGCTAAACGAAAGCAATCCATAATAAACGATTCCTTTCAAGTCCCTCCATACACTCAGTAGAACTTTCCTGGCCGTGAGTCCTGGTTTGGCCAGCGGTTAAGCTGCTTCAGCACGTTTAGACCACGCCCGATTTCACACAACATTGTTGTATGTATTCCATTTCTCGTCCCCAATACACATTTAATGGTTTAAGAAATGGGTCGATTTCGTTCCGATTCGAGCCATTATGTTTTTTGGTGTAAATAGGGTGGCGCCCAACCATCGAGCTTCTTTTTGAATCCAGCTTGGCGCAAATGGTCTTGAGCTTTTCGATGATTGATCCTTAGCTCCGATACATGCCGATAAAGTTTGATTATTTCTGTGGTTTTTTCGACATTTTCGATGACGTGTCTGCGTAGGCTTTAACATCAAAAATAACCGAAACGCGTCAATGAAAACAAAAATAAAACCTTTCCAGCTTTTGGAGTATCCGCACTATAATCACCATACACAATTTCAGCAGCCTAGCTTAAATTTTCGCCGTTTACGGACAAAACTGTAAAATGCACCGAATTTTCTCTTCGTTGACCTCCATTGTTCACACCCTGTAACTCACAAACAAATGGAACAAACAATAAACAGTAAAAGCATCTTTTAAAGTGTAAAGTATTAGCTTTAAAACGAGCTTAAACTTGAAACTGTACGATCGATACTTCACGAGATATCGATCACTAAATTCATCTACCGAGAAAATAATGGATTTCTTTTTAGACAACTCAAAATATAAAAATGAATAGTTGTGTGTGTATACCGCTTTTTCTCAAAAACTACTGAACCAATCCGCATGAAATTTTGCACAGTGTAGTTTTGTGATCCCGGATTGCGAATAGGAAAGTTCGACTCTCCCACACCTCCGGGAAGCGGGGGCTCCCATACAAACGTGACGTAACGTCCCATACAAACGTTTTCGAGCAAATCGAACCAAAATCTGCATGCGGGAGTTTTGGGGAAGGAGAAATGAATGTGTGAAACTCCTCTCCTTTTTAGAAAGAGGGGCTCCCATACAAAACCTGGGTTAATGTCAGCAAAGCTCGGATAGTTTTTTTTTTTTTATAATTTAAAAAAATTCAATTTGAGCCAAACTCAGGTGGTGCGATCGAACGGGAAGCCGATCGGATACGTCACCGGGAAACGGAGAAGTAACGTAAGGTGGGAAGGTAAACTGAACGATGCGTCACCGGGAAGCCCGATCGTCTGAAAAGTAGGAGTACCGCGTAATGAGAAAGGAAGCTGATCGGATACGTCACCAAGAAGTCCTCGGAAACACCCCCCAATCTAGGATAATTGTTATTTAACGATCAGAGAAGTGACGGCTAGGTATCGCCTGGACTTTGTGAAGGTAGGGAACGGCGGAGCGAGTAGGCAACTGACTTTACTGTGGCAACTTTACAGAGAAACAACCATAATAAAAGTATAAATTCGGCCCGGTCCATTTTTTTAGATTAAAAACCATAATAAAAGTACTTTAATCCCGGCAAGCTTCACCTTTCAGATGTATACTCTTTCATCGAATAGCTCACTATGCCATGTTCTTCTTATAGAATCCACATGTTTGTGCGACTGTGGCTTGTGGCTCTTGCATTGCATTGAACGGCCAAGTCGTTTTACACGCCCCGCTTATTACTATCTAGCTTTTACGCTTCGTGTGGCTCCAGCTCATCTGCGGGACCAACACCAAGCGCAAATCGGAACGCAAAAATTTAATTTCGTCTGCGCTTCGTGTGGCAGCAAAAATATAAAAACGAAATGTCAAACGTGTTTACATTCGTGTTTTTGGTCCGAAAAAACAGAAATAAGAGAAATAAATTGATTTCTGAATATTTTTTTCTGTTGTTTTCGATTTTGTTGCTATACCAGCAAATAAGAACTTATCTTTCGGTTTTGCGGTCGGCCGACACATGAACGTTTTTGACAAAAGCGCAAAAGTTTGGCAATAATCTGAAATGCCAAAATCGTTATGCTACGCATCGTGTAGCCCGGCAGTATGACTTTGTACGGGCCATTATAAGGAGAAGCTAGTGATGCTCGCGCTGCAACTACCCTAATGATAACGTGTGTACATGTTTGCAATGCCTTCTGGACGAATGTGTGCTCCTTGTAGGGGTTTGACATTGGTATCGGTCGAATTTTAGACATTACATTTTTTAGGTCCGTTACGAATTCTGATGTCGTGTTATTCTCTCGTGTACTCGTTGTGAAAAACTCTCCAGGTAACCGGAGTGATGTTCCGTAGGTGATTTCTGTGATCGATGCTTTTATGTCATCCTTATATGCCGTTCTCATACCGAGTAGAACGAAAGGTAATGCTTCTGTCCACCGTGGGTTTTTATGGCACTTGAGTGCAGCCTCAAGTTGTCAATGTAGACGTTCTATCTGGCCGTTTTCTTGGGGATGATACGGCGTTGTCCGTAGATGATTTATTCCAAGCATGCGGAAGAGTTCTTAGAATAGTTTCGACTCGAACTGTCTTCCTAAATCTGTTGTGATGTTGGCTGGCACCCCAAATCGCGAGATCCAACCATTTATTAGCGCTCTAGCGACGGTGTTGGCGGTGATGTCGGGTATCGGAAATACTTCGGGCCATCTCGTAAATTTATCTATAATCGTGACAGAGTAGCGCTGCCCTTCAGAAGGAGGTACAGGTCCGATAAGGCCCATATGAATATGTTCAAATCTATTGTCTGGTGTTGCGATCGTTTCTACTGGTGCCTTATTGTGACGCTGGACCTTTGATTTCTGACATGCAATGCAACATTTTGCATGACGAAATTTATACAGTCGCTACGTACGCCGGGCCAGATGTGACTGTCGGATACGATTTTAGTTGTGGCGCGGATCCCCGGGTGAGATGCACTATGAAGTTTTCCTATTACTTGCGTACGGAATCACCTAGGAATGAATCGTCAGTTGCCTGCTGCGTAGCGATATCTTCAAAGTTAATCTCCATATTTCCTACGACTTCTATGCGGCTTAGGATATCGGCTATCTTGTTGTCTTCGCCTGATATGTTTCTAATATCCGTTATAAACTCGCTTATATAGCTGAGATTCCGCTGTTGCGTGGGGTTCGCTCGTTCTGGCCGTTATTGAAATGCGGACACTAGTGGTTTGTGATCCTTATATACGCGGAACACTCTACCTTCTAAAAATGTTTGAAGTAACGGATAGATTCATATATTGCATGTAGTTCTCTGTCATAAGTGCTTGCTTTTGTTAAATGCAGTGTTAACTTCTTTGAAAAAAAAATGCTAGAGGTTGTGCATTACCGTTAACATATTGTTGTTACACGGCGTTGTTCGAGGCCTCAACTTCTCGGGTTTCAACTGGCTTTGGGTTTACTATTTGCTACGGTAAGGACACTTAGATTATCATTCTTGCAATCATTGAATACCTGGTTTGTTAGTTGATTCTATTCTAATGGTGTATTAACATTCTTCCTGTTGCCCTTTATCATACTTTGTCTAGGCTTTGGAAACTTAAAGAAAATTTGGACAATTTCTTGTGCTTTGTGACAACTTCGAAGAAAACGTGCTTCATCAATCGGGCGGCACTGATCCGTTGATCCGTATGGTACGCCAAGGTTTTCTTCAGCATATCCAATCCGTACGCGCTGAGCAGTGGCAACAGGAGCCGAAAATCCTCTGGGCTGTGCTTGACAAATTTCATACATATTATTCGATTCGTTCGGGAATCGTTTGACGACAGTCAGAAAGACTGGGTCAGGTGGAAGTCGGAACCAGGAGACCGCAAAAACGATTAAACGAGTGATCAGTTGTTTCAAGCGGAATCCCAAGCTCTCCGTACGAGATGTCGCAAGCAAGCAAGAAGTATCGTCTACAACCGTGCCCCGAGTTAAGAAACGAACTGGTCTGATGACCAGAAGAAAGTAGTGACTCCAAGTCGTGACGACAAACAAAACATGTCGGCCAGAAAACGATCAAGGGAACTATACACGGGGATGTTGACGAAATTTGATTGCGTAATATAGGATGATGAAACCTATGTCTTCCTCGGTTATATTACCTATTAAATATTAGCTTCCAGGGCAGAAGTACTATATGGCAACTGGAAATGGAAAGGTGGAAGAGATTTGCAAGAACATAAACCTGTGGCAATTCGCAAAGAAATATCTCGTATTGCAGGCTATCTGTTCGTATGGTTTAAAAAGTGGCATTAACATCTCGATCGGGACCATCAACCAGGAAATTTATGTACGAGAGTGCCTAAATAAACGTCTGTTGCCTTTCCTAAAAAAGCACAATAGTTCCGTACTGTTTTGGCCGGATTTAGCTTCTTGTCATTATGGGAAAAAGGCCATGGAGTGGTACGCCGCAAACAACGTCCAGGTGGTGCCTAAAAACATGAACCCCGCCAACACGCCAGAACTCCGCCCAATTAAAAAATATTGGGTCTTCACCAACCGGAACATCAAAAAGACTAACTAAACAGTTGTCAGTGAGATGGAATAAAAAAACTGGAGTTCTCCAGCGACCAAAATAACGCTGCAAGAGTAAATGAAAGGACTCTTCCCACGGTGACATAAGAGCGGCTCGATGAGTGGCCCGTAGAGCACTACCTGATCACGGAGTCGGCGTGCTCGATTGTGGGGTTGTCTCCGCCGAGACAGACTCTACAGTACTCCCCTTCTAGTGTTCCGTAGATCGGGTGACGAGTGTCCCATAGATCAGGTCAGTGTGCTCGAGGAGTCGGTCAGTGTGCTCGATTGTGGGGTTGTCTCCGCCGAGACAGTCCCCACAAACTCATGAATTCATCGCCATGCCGTAATACTAGTGATGGCGGAAGAATTTGTTTACATCGCGAAGAAATTTTTGGAAGGGTGTTAACGAAGGGCACCCGCGCAACAAAAACAATCGCCTGTACTCTAATATAGCGACTTTGATGTCTATTTGTTTTCAAAACGTAATATTTAGCGCTGTTATTTCAGCTGTTCACACACTAAATTTGAGGTCATAAGGACCTAATGCAATGCGCCGAGAATGCGTAAAAAGCAAGTGGTATCAACTATTTAAGCTACTCAATACTGATCTCCACCTATACCACTATACTTATACTAAAAACAACAAATAGTTTTGTAAAACACGATGTAAAACACGGGACGGAAGACGGAAGAATTAAACACGAGGAAAAAGACAGAAGGGACAGAAACATAAGACGTCTGATTTGGTTCACTTCCGACGATGAAGTGTTATTTAATCACATTTCGTTTGACAGATGTCATATTTGACGAGCCTAAGCTGCGTACACACTTCGCATTGTGCCGCGCTACAGGGGGGTCTACAGTTTAAACGTTTACCTCTTCCACGGCCCCTCCCGCCATCGCCTGCCAGCGTTGATTGTCTGCAGCGTTAAGTCGAATAGAGTGTCCATGCCGAAAGAGCACTGTGGTAAATGTACATTGGCATTCCGGACGCTACTTGTGCTCTTTTACTGAAACAGTTTTTCTAGTTCCCATACAGACCAAAATCCCTATGTTATCTATGTCCATAAGCAAGTGATCCGTGTCTGCATCCTGTCCTATGTACAATCTACCTATTGTATTTCCCCAAGGACCCCGTGTTCACCTTTGCTCGCTCTGTTTCCTTCTTCTACTCTACCTCCTCTGCAGTGGTAAATGATTCTTCTTCTTATCCGGCAATTATACCTGCCATGCGGTCTTGGTCGGCAACAGAGACAATGTTAATCTCTGTTGTTTACTGCAACGTTGTGTTTTTACGGCCAGGATTGTAGGCCCAGCACCAACCCACTGTAGCGACCTCGTCGTAGCGATATTTTTCGAACGGTCGAGCAGCACGGTCGAGCAGCGCGGTCGAGCAGCGCGGTCGAGTAGCACGCTCGAGCAATCGTCAAGTATTCATTGAACAATTTTATCCGCAAAAAATACGGCCCAGTCCGTTCATAAATATATAAAAAAAAATTTTATCCGCACCTTCGAGAATAGTTGGGAACACTTTTGTGGTGACGCTCAAGGCTACCGGGCGTGTTTAACCACTACTCCCGATCACGAATATAAAATTAAAGGAAGTTTGATAATTTCTACACCACTATCACATCTGTTAGCACAACACCAAGAGTTTGCATCAACCCAGATGATTCACCGAATCCCGTTGTACAAAACAAGAACATTTCGGAAGTTCCAGATCAGTAGCGTTATCCACTAGAGTTTCTGTTAGCCCGTGTGGAGTTTGTAGTCCCCCATTGGGCGCCTACTCAGGTGGTGGATAGGAGAAGGCCTCCCAAACTGGGTGGTACTGATGAAATGAAACTAAATTTGGCGGCAGGCTAACTACCTTCCCCCGTAAAACAACCACAGTTCAGAAACTTATATCAAAAGCCTCGAATAGAACGGACTCAACAGTCACGACCACGGAAACGCCTACCGGACTACTCTTTAGGTACTTGGAACACAAAAGCACTGAATAAAGCAGGAGCAGTGCAAGAACTGCTACACCACCTGGCTAAGTATAGAATTGATATACTAGCCATCCAGGAGACATATTGGATTAGACAAAGAGTTGAAGATAGATCTGATTATACGTTCTTCAAAAGCAGGAAACCTGCCAGGGCTAAAGAATTTGAAATCGCATTTGCTATAAAGAAATGCCTAGAAACATCGGTTACATCATTTCGACCAGTAAACGAACCGATCTGCATGATCCGCTTAAAAAGTAAGCACTGCAATCTGTGGTTTATTAACGCACATGCCCCCAAAGAGGAAAAATATGATAACACTAAAGAGGAATTCTACTCCTTGTTAACCAACGCATACGACTCACTACCCGTCGGGGATGTCAAGATCATGCTGGGAGATTTAAATGCTAACGTGGGCAGAAAACTATTACATAGAGAATTAACAGAGGGACACAGTCTGCACGAAAACTCAAATGACAATGGGCTACGTTTAATAGACTTAGCGGCCAGTAGAAACATGATCATCAAATCTACCCCATTCCCCAGAAAGGATATACACAAGCAAACATGGGCGTCACCAGACGGAAGAACATTTAATCAGATCAATCATACCAATAATGGTATAATAGTAGACAAGAGAATACCCAACAACATACTGAACGTGAAAAGCAGCAGAGGGGCCATTATCTCAGATCATTACTTGGTGAGATCACAATTTCGTTATCAAATAGCATGAAACTATTATACTCCAAAAATAACCGGAGAGAGACCTAAGATATATGACATCGAGAAACTAAAAAGAAGAGAAATGTCAGAAAGATATCGAAGTTTAGTGAACCAAGCACTAAGTAAAAACCACGACCATCTCTCAGTGGAAGAAATGTGGGCACCCATCAAATCCTCTGTCGGTGAAGCGATCGGTCGGTGAATTAAAATTGGTTCGATCAGGAGTGCAAAATACCACTTGACAAGAAACAGCTGCATACACAAACTACATACAGATACCAACTAGAGCCAAGATGGAAGCATATGATAATATGCGAAGAGCTGCCGACAGACTTTGTAGGCGAAAGAAAAGAATCCTGGCCCACCGGCAATTACAAACAATGAATGCTGACTTTCAAAACACAAGACAATCCTATAAAACCGTCAACATGTACAAGAAGGATTTCACACCACCTACAATACTGTGTAAGGACGCAGTTGGAAATATCATAGGAAACATGGCAAACATAAAAGAAAGATGGGTTGATTATTTCTCAGAATTACTAAAACCCAACTCAAACACCGACAAAACCCATCGGGAAACTACCATAAATAACGACGAAAACTACGAAATCCCAACAGAAATGGAGGTAGGAACGGCCATAGCCCAACTCAAAAATAATAAAGCTGTTGGTATGGATGAGATATCCGGGGATTTACTCAAACACGGCGGTAACAATCTAGTCATCGCGATGCACAAACTAATACTGAAAATTTGGACCACGGAGTGCATACCCGAAGAATGGCGAAAGAGTATCATAATACCAGTATACAAGAAAGGAGACCGCCTGGACTGTACTAACTACAGAGGGATAGCTCTATTATGTGCGGCATACAAGGTGTGGGCCAAGGTGCTGGAGAACCGATTAAGACCAATAGCGGAGACCATTATAGGGGTATACCAGGGTGGCTTCAGACCAGGAAGATCAACAGCTGATCGAATACTTTCTGTCAAAAATTTTCTCCAGAAATGCTGGGAATACAACGTCGACGTCCATCAAATTTTCGTCGACTTCAAAGAAGCCTACGACAGTATAGATAGAAACAGCCTATATACTGCTCTAGTAGAGTTTGGTATTCCCAGCAAACTAATCAGAATGATCCAGCTTTGTCTGCACGATACCTCGGCATGCATCCGAACTAACGGAGAATTATCGACGAGCTTTACGAAAGATAGCGGGCTGAAACAGGGAGAAGGGCTCTCTCCTATTAGGTGTGTGAATTAATCCTTGCGGTTTTATAATAGATGGCGTTACTCATTAAATGTAACAGATTTTTTTTTAATGAAATATGTGTTTGATAGCTACAGGGTGCGATTGAAAAGTAATGAGCCTTCCCGCGCGGAGCGTCCGACAAGCGACCAACCGAATCGGCTGGTGGGGGAAAATGTAGGTTGGACCTTCCCCTTCCACGGGAAACCGATCCCAGTTCACTGGCAACAGCGGTGCAGTCAACATCGCTCCGCGCGTGAAAGTTGTTTTAAAAGTGTGTTAGGATTTTGCAGTGGCGAAAACGTTACTCGATCAAATTTTGCGTAAAGCTGAACAAAACGAGTACCGAAACCATTGGGCTACTCAAGGAGGCTTACGAAGACCAATCTCTGTCCAGTGCCCAGGTAAAACGGTGGCACAAGTTGTTCAAGGAAGGCCGGGAGGACGTCGAAGACGAACAGCGATCTGGAAGGCCTTCGACGACGCAAACAGACGAAGATGTGAACCGGGTTCATGATTTTTTGAACATTGACCGTCGTGCTAGTCTGCGTGAGATCAGTGAAGAGTTCCTGTGAAGAGTGAAGTGCTCTTTCGGCTGAAAACCGCGTCGCCCGGGTTCGGCCCGACCTCGTCAACAATTGGACCCTTCATCACGACAATGCGCCGGCGCACAACGCCTTCCTCTGCACCTCTGCACTGGCTAAGATGGGGGTTCCGGTGCTTCCCCACCTTCCCTATAGCCCAGACCTGTCCCCCCCGGACTTTTTCCTGTTCCCGCTCGTGAAAAGGAAGCTGAAGGGAAGGCGTTTCGACTCCATCGAGGCGATCCAAAAAGCTATGACAGCCGAATTGAACGCGATTCCGGCGGATGAGTTTAAAAAATGTTTCCTGCAGTGGAAGGACCGCTACCAGCGGTGTATTGACGCTCAAGGGTCCTATTTTGAAGAATATTAGTGGTGTACGCCAAAAGGTTTAATAAAACTGCTTAAAAAACATAAGGCTCATTACTTTTCAATCGCACCCTGTACTGTCATTGCGCATCTAACGCAGAATAGATTGTTTGGTCAAATTTTTAATTTTTTTTTCATTTTTAAAATTTGGCTCTTTTAAGCATTTGAACATGTCAAGTTTTGTTCCTGACAAAGCGTTTTTGCGGGGAGTACTTTTTCATTACAGCTTGCACGGCAGAAAAAAAGGATACTTGTACCGAATCGTCATTGGTGATTTTTCAAAACGACAAATTTCGACCCCACATCGCAAAACCGGCAAAAACCTATCGCGAAAATGTCGAATGGAAACTGCGAACCTCCCCGCCGTATTCACCAGATGTTGCTCCTTCGAACTAGTATTTGTTCCGTTACATAAGTAACGATTTGGCAGCACAGCGGTTCATTTCTTATGAAAGTATCGAAAAATAGGTCTCTGAGTAGATCACTTCTTAAGATAAGAAGTTCTATCGACACGGAATCGAGGAACTACCTAAAAGATGGGAGAAAGTAGTAGCTAATGTCGGGCAATACATGAAGGTAGTTTTACGTTTTGTTGTTGTAGTTAGGTCACAAATGTCAAATAAAAACCGCAAGGAATTCACACACTTAATATATTGTTCAATCTTGCCCTGGAACGAGTGATCCGCATGACTCCAGTGGACACAAAGGGGACACTCTGTAGTGAGGTAGTGTAGGTAGTGAGGAGGGCGAGATAAGTCGAAGGATCCAAACAGCCAACCGGACATATTTCTCAATGATGCCTCAATGATAAAGTCTAAGATAGTGCACAGACAGGCCAAACTGAGATTATACAAGACAATTATCCGACCTGTCTTGTGTTACGGATCAGAGAACTGGGTCCTAACTCAGTCCCAGGAAAACAAAAATGCCTTAAATGCCTTTGAGCAAAAGATCCTCAGAAGAATCTTCGCCCCAGTAAAAGATGGAGAATATTGGAGGATCATACATAATAGGGAAATCTATGAAATGTTTGATTATCCAGAGATCTCCATTATGATTAAAAAACAAAAACTGCAATGGGCTGGACACATCATATGGATGAATGTGGCAAGGGTGCCAAAGAAAACGCTATTGGGAACGGTGCACGGCAGGAGGCCAGTCGGTAGGCCAAGAGCTCGATGGAAGGACAGCTTCCGTAAGGCCAACGAGGACCTGCTCGGTGTAGGAGACTGTAGAGGCAGGGCAGTGTGCCGAGACAGCTGGAGAGGCACGATACAAGCGGCCATAGCCCGAATCAGTCGTTCGCGCCATCCATAGAAAGATAGATAGACTATGCTATGCTATGCTGATAGGCTCACTATGCTACTGAACATATAAACAAGATCATAAGTTACATAGCAGCCGACGATGACGAACAATCGTACCAGCAGCGTCATCCACTGGACCAATGGCAGCCGAGGATGACGATCAGCCGTACCAGCAGCATTAGCCCGTATGCGAAGGCGAGATGACGATGACGATCAGACCGATCGTATAAATACGCGCAGCCGGCCTGAAGAAAGCGTTCTTTCGAGTTGTGCCTCCCATCCTAGTACTTCGGTCTCGTCGGTCAGTGCGTTTCAGCATCATCGAGTATTCGTCGAGTCCCGTTGTGAATAAGAGGCCCCGCGGATTATAACCCACGGAGTAGTGTGTTAGTGGTAGAAAAAAGAGTTGAATGAAGAAAACAACTTTTTTAAAAGGCACCCTACACGGTTCCATGCTTAACTCACCGGTCACGGGAAAGCCTTCCCATGCACACTATGCATAAGTCTCGTAAGTGGCCCACAGCCCCCAATGGTGCAATGCAAAGCATTGTATTATGACGAGCGTTTGCTCCTTAATTCGATATAATTGCATCCAATGCTTGAGTGACACACGTGGTAGCAACACTTAATACCCGACATCATGAACGTCGTGGAAATAAAATCGATTTATACCAGAGAAGTCAGAGTAATATTTTTTATGGGACTGCTTCATTCGATAAAATACTGATAATGATGTAAACACGTGCTTCCGCCATTACCAACATGACTGCAGGGTGGGTGTGTGAAAAAGCGTTGGCATTTTGGAAAGCTTCATTTTCCATATATACCCCCCTATTATGAAACTCGAATCGAGAACTCGAACGGTCATTTCAGTTCATTTTGCTATAGCTTTCTCTTTCTGCCTTCTCGCTTGCTGTATTCTGCTTTCTCTCTTACTGTGTTTACTCGATCGTTTCGAGTTCTCGATTCGAGTTTCATAATAGGGGGGATAGAGTTGATACGTTAGATCTGGCTGTAACTCACGGTCGTGCAGTTATGTTGGTGTTGGCAGAAGCATTTGTTTACATCGTAAATAGTATTATAACGATCTAATCCCATATCAAGGTATTGCTCTGATTTGATATAAACCGGTTATAGGCGGTCCCAGCTCTGTGAAAAGACAAACCAATAACGATACGGGGTCCTAAGCGTCGATAATAAGCAATGATTAATAAATAAAGCACAAAACAAACTTCGCATGGTGTTGTTCACATGTTGCAGAACGTCACGTTTTTATATAGAGTTCACACTGACAGCCATCGCCATGCCGCCAGTTGTGCTCGTATTGGTGAAGGCTGTTGTTGATGTAGTTAATTGCTTTGTAATGGGATACAGTTCGACAGACGCCTTGTCTTTCTATAGAGCATCGTCTGGTTCCGACGTCTTCAACCTTATACAACTTCAAATCCCCCGCAACCAATATTGTATCATTGTTCGTCGATTAGAATTGCCCAAAATCACTATTAAGCCAATATCCGGTTGGCTTAGGCACGGTTCGTCAAAAAAAACCAATCAACAAACCATAAACCATTTTCAAGAACAGCCTAGAGATGAGATGTAAACAAATGCTTCCGTCATCACCAACACTACTCTATTGGAGTGGCAACTCCATGTACAAAAAATGAAGCGCATGCGCTGCCGCAAAATGACGACGCGTGTACAACACACCACGTAGTTATGTTGGTGAGGACGAAAATAGTTCTTGGAACTTAGCTAGCGAAGCCTACCGGCTCTTGCTATAACCTGCGTAGTAGCATGATCTTAGAGTTGCCCAATCGAACGATAGAAACGAAAGAGAGAGCGAAAAAGAGAAAGAGAATGAGAAAATTAGTTGAGCGGTCCAAGCCACTCTTAACGGGCCATTTGTCGTGACGTCACGTCCAGCAATCGACGGCGACATAGTTTCTCGACAGGCTTGCTTGAAGGCCGTAGCTATCCATCGTTTACCCAGCACACTGGCGTGCCGGTCAGCTTCACAACCTCATACGCCCGGGCGCACATGGCGTATGGCTTGCGTGGTGGTGTGTGCGGCTGTGCGCGATTCTGGCGCTACAGCACCTCATCAACGTGCGCAATCGAACGAAGGGCAAAGCTTAATATCCCATGAAAGCCGTACATATGAGCAAGGGACTGTGTGTTTCACACAGCACACACACAGCCAGGATAAAAGCGACGCGAGGCTCGTTTTGAAGCGACACACCAACGCCATCGGCTGTGCGTATGGGGGTAGCAACGTCAAGTGGTAAAGGAAGGAGGTTGAGCCGTACGTTACTGCCCGGTACACAATATCGAGACGATACGCTACGATAGCCTACACGCCAGACTACGACGACACTCAGCGGACAGAGCAGAGTGTGCACGCACACGCACGCAAGTGAGAGAGAGCGAACCACGGCCGCCGTGCGGTCCCGGACATGCAACAAAAAGGAAGCTCGACAATCAAAGGCAGCGCGAAGGCAAGAGCGAGAGCAACCGAAAAAGGAATAGAATGAAGCTGAAATGGAAAAACATTTAACTCCGAAGCGGCCCACTAGGCTCTAGTGCGAGAGATTGGTCGGTCTCTTAGTCAAGCAACAGTGCGACACTACACCGACGCCGAACGCAACGAACGCTGAACGTCGAAACGGTCAATACCGACGACACAGTGTCCTGTCGAGTTCTCCGTTGTCTGGTGTCTCTCCGCCGTGCAGAAAGTTCCCGTGTATCTGTGTGTTGCGAGGTAGCAGAGCGGTTGCCTTAACGCACCAGCCAGACGTAAGTGAATACGCGAATGAAGCAGAGGCGAAAACGAAAACAAGCAAAACGAAAAACACAAATAAATAAAAACAACGACTAAGCGAAATCCCGTGCTCGCAAGCGAGAATTGGAGAAAGAGGAAAGCGCACAGCCACCTCCAACCAACATCGGAGCGCGCTCGTTCTCCTATCGCTTCTAACCAAGCCGTGTCGTTCCTGGGGCTTCACAGCAACAATAACCACAACACACAACAGTGGCCAGGGCCAGTGGTAGCATCGTCAGCAACAGCGGTTGCGAATGCAGATCTACCGTGCAGATCGACGGTAACGCCAGCAACCATCAACGCACCGCAGCGAGGTAAAGGGAGACCGTTATGCAAACAAAGTATAATTACCATACAACATCCTACAACATTGATACGCACCCGAAAACGGTTCTTGCCCCGGTCAACGGCTGCGGGTTCAACAGAAAGCGTACGCTGAGGAACTATTGGGTTTGAAGTTTCGTGCGACGACACAAGAACGTTCTGCGTACCCTCAACAACGCAGCAGCAGCAACAACAACAACAACAACAACAACAACAAAAACAACAACAACCGCAACCACCACCACCTCCTGACGCATACCTTCCTATGCGTCTCAGAGAGTTATCACTATTCCCGCCAGTGTTCAGTGTTCAGAAACAAAACCGACTGAAAAAAAGTCATGTGCCGAAATAGTATTCTAAGTGATGATAAGTGATTGGCGCGATAACAACAAATCAGGTAGAATTGGAAAACCAAAAAACAGGGAGAGATAAAGAGCAACGGCGGTCAGCGCGGCATTAGTGTCGAAACAAGTGACGAAAACGTCCAGTGTATGAAAGTGCTCGGACGAAAGGATAAAGCCGATACCACACATTACGTCCCTGCCAGGCTCAGAAGCAAACCTACAAGGAAACAAAGCATAAAAATCGACTCCCCCCGTGTGCGCGACATAGGATAACAACAGTGACTGCGCCTCCTTGTTTGCGGTTTGTGCCGTGCGTATGTATTGGGTTGCAACCCGACGTCACGTGCGCTGTGCTGTATGCTTTTGAGAGTATATAAGTGCCGATTGTAGTCATCATCGGTGTCGGAACCAATCGTTTATCAAAACCGTTGTTAGGTGGCCGTCAACGCAGACGATTCAAAGCACGCACTACACAGTCTATTGCTCTGTCAACTCCCTTTTTTGGGAGAGGAACAAAATACTCGCATATAACGCCAAGCTACAACACACGAGCAGCAAATATACTCACAACATTCAACTTTCGCCTGTGAGCCTGTGTGCGCAGCCGTGCTAAAGCCCACTGTTTTTGCCCCACGCTTGGCAATTGTGAAGTGTTTGCCATTCGCGCTCGTGTGAAAGAGTGTTAGTGTTGTTTCGCTAGCCTATTGCTGCCTACTACCCAGTGGCGCCGGTGTTGAACAGCGTTCCTACAACAGCCTCAGCATGATGATGGTAAGTACAGCTCAAATCAGAAGCAATAGGCACTAGCCTATCTGATGCATATTTTTTATCGCTTGCCGTGAATCTAGCGTTTCAATACTGTTCTAACTGTCGGTTTGTTCAATATGCTGTCAATATACTATATCAAAAAGCTGTCAAATGTTACAACCAAATGATTTCACGGGTTTCAAAATTGTCTGCCAACAATGCTCACAGTGGCGAAAAGTGTCATCGAGAGCAGGATTTCGAATATTCACTTCGCTTACCCAAATTTATTTGCCAAGATATATTAAGCTTTTTCGGACGCTGATAGGTGGTGTACCAGGTGTACTATAGCATCTAGGCACCACTACGGGTATCTAGGCACCACTCACACGCCTAAAGAGTATCTCATTTACCGGTGTTTTCAGTGCCTTCTACTAGACGAAGCGGCGCACCACTACCTTTACTAGTCAGCTCCCCCTCTAGGATAGACAGAATAATTGTCCCCGCTGCTATTCATTTTCGTACAACCTGGACGCCTCCATCTCAATACAAGACGGTATGCCCCCTAATTGAGACGAAAGAGGCGCGCTTTGTGCAGAAAGTCTATAAAACCAACAACAGCAAGGCGCAAGGCCGCTTCTGATATTTGAGAATACCGCTTTCTTCCATTTTCCTCTTTTCTCTCTCTCTCTCTCTCTCTCTCTCTCTCTCTCTCTCTCTCTCCCTCTCTCTCCCTCTCTTTCTCTCTCCCTCTCTTTCTCTCTCATTCCCACTCCCTCCCTCTCAATCATTTCTTTCGCGTACATCATTTCTTTACTCATTCAGTACGTAATCATGGTGGGAGCTAACTTCCAATATCCGTATTAATTCTCCGTATCTCCGTATCACCTATCTTCTACCAATAAAGATTTTCCGAATTTCGGGCAGTTGATTCGGGGATGCATTGTCCTCGTTACAGCGTTATTTTCGCTAATGGTAGAAAATGAAATGAAAAGCTAGCCGTTTGGAGAAACAAGAGCAAGTCTGTGAAGAGTGCGGAAAGGCGTATTTGCTGCTTATGAGTACCTTTTTGTTTGAAACAGACCATAAACGATGTAGTTCTCGCTTTTCTGTCACAGCATAGTCGCAGGACGAGCGAGAGGCTTCTGCTTCATTACCGGAAATCCCTCTCTCATGACATCCTTTATCGATGTCCCTTTCTTACCCACTCTTACTCAGTCACTTAGGCGGCACCTTTGATATGGTTGCTTATGTTTCGGCCGTGGAGTCGTGACGTGCACCTGAATCTTCGGCGAGTATTCCTCGTACCATTCGATTCCTTCCTCTAGAGCAGTGGTCTCAAACACGCGGCCCACGACATTATTTTGTGCGGCCCTCGACCACGTCCTCGGAGTATATAATTACGTTAAACCAGTCAGGATAGTCAGCAGTAAGTCACACAAAAAGGGTTCTTGTCGGTTCAGCTGCCGGCACAGAACTGACCGATACGACTTATTTCAAATCCAAACCAAATCAAAGTGCGTAAAATTTAATGAAAATACCTTTTCTCTATATGGTGCGGCCCGTGGACTAGCTGTTGCTTTCCACTGCGGCCCACATGCTAATATGAGTTTGAGACCACTGCTCTAGAGTAAACTCTGTTCCTAGCACCGCCTTATCTTGCCCAAATAAAATGTGAGTAGTAGATGGGTGGCTTCGCTGTTCTAACCCTCGCTTAATAGTCCATTTTGCGCCACCATCGTTGACGACCACCATATTTTACGTTCCTTCCATAGGTAACGTTCCTTCGTCTCATTCATTACGTCGCCTCAGCGGTCACTACGTTATCAAATGTTCTGCTTCAAATCTTACCCAAAACCAAACTACACTCTATGACTCGGAGTGTTATTTTCTTCTGTATACCTTTCGACGAGTTCTCTCTCTCTCTCTCTCGCTTTTTCTTTTTTTCTCTTTCTCTATTCCGATTTATCTCGGTTGATCATCTCTTTCTAACGCCTTTAGATCGATTCGTCACTTTCTTCCGCTTAACACATTTCCCTCCCTCCACTTCCATCATGTTCAGCTCTAATGCAATCTCCAGAGCGATCCCAGGATGAGTTGGATGAGGGTTAGATATGTGGGCACTTTCCTATCAATATTTGGTACTTTGGTGCACGTTTCGGCCAATCTGCCAATCCTTAATGTTTCATTTCATTTATCTGTGCACACCACACGACCATACGAAATCAGTCGCTATAAGCATAGCTGGTCGGCCGGCCTTTGACCGTTAATGTCTTTGCCCTTTGACTCGTTTCTCTTTGCCTTATTTTAGATGATGATCTTTGGTAGACTAACAACTGCATGTACCTACAAAAGTGATTAATTACCATTACAGTACTGTTAGGGGCTAGCATGTAATTTACGCTTTATTACAGTAGCCTTACTGCAATAATCAGTTTTTGTCTATGCACCCGGCACAATAACATGAACTGATGACACTTCCATGGCGTTCCATGGCTCTACTGTTAGTCAATAGTGATTAAAATCACATCCCTCATATTGGAATTTAAAATAAACACGATGATCTTCGGTAGACCCTGAAGGGAACGGTAGATTTCAAGTTGTAATACAACGAAAAATCACTAGTCCAACTCGTATTGCATCTTGATATCGCCAAGGAATTTAACTTTCTATTTTTGTTATCAAATGTTATTCTGTTGTGTTGTTTGTTATGTGTTTTCAACGAACAGAACAGCTTGACTTTATGCAAGCAAGTTGTGAAGATGCCAGCGGGCAACTGACTTTAGGTTCAATAAGAACATATACGAGGGTTGATCAAAAAGTTTCAAGAAATTGAATTTCCGAGGGCTACGTGTATTCGCTTTTCGATTTAGATTTTGCGGCGTTAGGTTGCTACACATGTCACTCACTTATGGTGAAAAGTTCGGCCATTTCGAGTAATCAGTAATTTGTTACAGCTGTTTTACTGTGCGCGTGTCTTGGTCTATGAGCGATTTTTGTCTACTCCAAAAACAGGATAGCAAATAATCTTCGAAAGAGTGGATAGCGAAGAATCAAAGAATGGAGTAAGATGAATCAAACTTTGTGTAAAAATGAAATTAAGAAAGAGATGAATGAAGCCCTGCGCTCAAAGTCTCTAGAATAACACAACAACAAAAATAACGACGAAATTAAGAGCGCGGACGTAATCGAAATGTTGACTGTGGCTTATGGTGAAGCTATTAAGACCAAAAGCAGCGCTTATCGGTGGTTCAAAATTTTCTCAGAGGGCCGAAAAGATGAAAACGTCGAAAAGCCAAGTTTGGTCGAATGGGATCAGTTTTCTTCGATTGCAGGGGCTTGGGGATTCATGATTTGTTGCCAAAGGATAGAATGATCCATAAGGAATATATCCTGCAAGTTATGCGCAATTCGCCCGAAGCAATCCGTCACAAATGCCCGGATTTGTGGGAAACCCAAAATTGGCTGTCGCAATCCTGTTAACACATTGTGGTTTCTGTTTGAATTTTTAGCCAAAACAACGCTATCCTACCACATAAGGCGCAAATAAACGATCTGGCATTTCAGATAAATGCCAAACTGTTTGCGCTTCTGTCAAAACGTTGTCGGTGTGTCGGCCGAGGCGCAACCCCTAGCGTAAAACCGAGCGTAAATACTGTTTGCATACGCTTTGTTTACAAACAGAGAATAATGTAAGTTCTTATTTGCTGGTACAGCAACAAAATCTGAAAAAAGAAAAAAAAATTCAGAAATCAATTTATTTCTCTTCGATTTCTGTTTTCTCCGACCAAAAACACGAATGTAAACACGTTTGACATTACGGTTTTATATTTTTAGCTACCACACGAAGCGGTTCATGTGGTGGGGCAGACACATTAATGGTTACCGTATTCTCTAGATCAAGCCTCCCTGTGACTATTTCTTATTTGGGAAACTGAAGGCGGCCATGAAAGGACGACGCTGCGAAAAGATTTAGGAGATAAAGACAAACAGCGAAACAATTTTCAAAAATTGACCGATTACTCAAAATGGCCGAACTTTTCACCGTAAGTGAGTGACACGTGTAGCAACCTAACGTCATAAAAAAATGGGATATGTCGCGAAACTTTTTGATCAGCCCTCGTATGTGTGAGTTAAGTTTGTAGCCTTTAAGTAGGCTGTGTGTTCTACGGGGTTCGACAGATAGTTAACCATTGCACTTTATGCTTTTAAAGGTTTTACGATTTAACTAACTTCAGTTGCCGCTTAATTATATAAAGCCTCGTAATTCCAAGTCGGGGTCTCTCTGTTCGTCACAAAGCCATAAAAAAGGTAACAACACAACGACAACCTTACTCGACATGTTATTATTTTGCGGAGTATCTTTTTCATATAAGGTTGTGCACAAAGGGTTGTCAAAAACGATAGCTTTCTATCAAATCTAGCTCTCCTATATGCAATAAATTAGTACACTAAGAAAATATAATGAAATATAAAACAATCAATTCTGCTACTACATTGAATGCTTTTTTAATCATTCTAACTATAGGGTCATCGATTTAGAGTTATAGTTATAGTTATAGATTTGGTTATAAAAAGAAAACGGCTAAATATTTTTCGATGCTTGAATATTTAATTGAAAGGTTGATTCGTGGCATTTATATGAAAACTTATTTCAAAAGTGGTGAGTCTTCACGTCTTCACAAAGCTCATTTAGTTTAAGCTTATTTCCACCTCGGTGGTATATTAATAAGCAAAGATGTAGTTTTTTCGGGGCTCAAAAAACCTACACGTCGTGCAAGAGAAGCCAGTGCATCCGAAACGAGTGACTATTTGGTACGGATTTTGGTCTGGCGGCATCATCGGCCGTATGAAAGAGTGAAAAAGGAGCCGCCGTAACCGTCGATGGCGTACGCTACCGAGCAATATTGGCTGATCGGTTCTTCTGCAAAATTGAAGCTGAAAACTGGGACGACATGTGGTTTCAAAAGGGCGGCGCCACTTACCATACAGCGACAGCCACGATCGATTGTTTGCGCCGCATCTTCGAACAGCGAATAATCGGCAGAAGTGGTATTTTGAGTTGGCCCCCAAAAAGTTGCGGTTTAATACCAATGGAGTATAATCTTTAGGCTACGGTGAAATATAAATGTTGCACGAACACACTAGCAACTATTGACGACCTCAAGACCGAAATTCACGTTGCCATTGTCGAGATTGAACCACAGATAGTCGAAAATGTACTCAAAAATAGTTCGATCGAATGGGACGGCTGGCGTAGCAGTAGCCCCCAGGCCAGCCGTAGAGGACATTTGGCCAACATTGTTTTTCATAAAAAGAATTGAAGAATCAACCTTTCAAATAAATGTTCAAGCATCGAAAAATATTAGGCTGTTTTTGTTTTTTAACCAAATGAAAAAGGGAACACTTGTTTGACCACCCTGCATTAGAGCTTCCAATTAAGTCATGCTGTTTTTATTTGATATTTGTGGCTTGATAACCACAAGGACAAAACATATAATTACTTTAATGAAATTATTGTACTGTCCTTAAAAGCTCACAGTACACCACACCTTTCATATCCCACCATATGCACAGCACACCAGATATGCGCCCAGACCGTTCTACGTTTATAATTCTCCTAATAAAACCCCTCTTCATCAAACTGTCAAACACATATTTCGTATAAAAAAAATGTAACATTTAGTGAGTAATACGTACTATTGTAAAACCGCATCAATTCAATGTGTTATAAATTATAATTCGACAAACTGCTAGCTTTGACATTAGCTGCTTGATGATAAACTGTTAGTTTTGACATTGTTAATATCTCTGGTGCTATTCATAACAGTTCGTTTTTACAGGGGTTGTTAGTCCCGCGCCAAGCACCCTATCACTGCGGGATCGGGAATCGCAACCATGGCCGCTTGAGTGACAAACGGTCCCGGGATGTGATCCTAGGCCAGCTGCGTTGGCAGCGACAAGCGTTACCGACTGCTCTATCAGCGGTGCATAAAAAAAGTTAATACAAAAATATGTTCAGGAAAAAAAGTATTCCTAAACATATTTTTGTACTATTTTTTGTCGTTGATAATTGATAGTTGGAGAGATTGCGTCGACCGGGACACGAGATTGGCCGGTTTTCCGATGTGGTGGACGAAGACTCTCGACCGCGGCGGTAGAAAGCTTCCTTGAATCAGGTAAAGACCGCTCGGCGGTTGTAGCCGGATTAAGTAAGTGAGATAGTTGTCTTGGACTTACCTAACTGGGGTGCTACATCAGGCGTAACGTAATGATTTTGACATTAACGATTAATACCAAACTGCTGCGGCGCTGTCAAAACGTTTACGGCTCGCGCGAGGGGTAAACGCCGAGCGTAATTAGTTTTTGCATACGCATGCTTACAAACAGAGGATAATTTAAGTTCTTATTTGCCGGTATAGCAACAAAATAAAAAAACAATAGAAAATAATATTCAGAAATCAATTTATTTCTCTTCTATTTCTATTTTCTCGGATCAAAAACTCGAACGTAAACACGTTTCACATTTCGTTTTTATATTTTTGCTGCCACACGAAGCGTAAACGTTTTGACAATTTTCATTCATTCGTTGATTTCATTCGTTGATTTTCAAAATGAACCAATTTTTTATCGCCAGTCACAAATCAATGGAGAAATTGCTTCCTTTTGTGCCTAACGAGCAGCATTTTATACGTGGTTTTTCGGTTTTCCTGTTGTCTTTTGTTCACTTTGTGTTGAACCCATTGCTGTGTTGGCTGCTAGTAGTCCTGTCCACCTAGCTACATAGTTACAAATACAAAATATTAGGTTGTGGAAAAAGTAATCCATTATTTTTGAATGAAAAATACCTTCATAATGCCTCTTTTGTAGAAGGCTTAGTCGTTATTGGCGAAAAGCTCGAGCAATCCATTTTCATTCGCTTGGTGCAAGGGCCGGACTATACGATGCGTGCACTAAAACTTCCCAAGCTCCCGGACTTTCTGGCGAGTCAATAAAGACGTGCGTGACATTTCGTAGTCCTGGTGGCCGATCTGGTAGTTTCTGATCAATTGCTAGCTTTGAACGGTGCAGTAATTGACAGAAGAAATCTACACGGAAGCAACATAAAATAAGCGATTCCTTTAAAGTTCCACCATATACCCAGTAGAACCTTCCCAGCGGTGAGTTCTGGTTTGACTTCCGGTTGAGCTGCTTCAGTACGCTTAGACCACAATCATTTTCACACACTGTTGTCGTATGTATCCCATTCCTAATGTTCAATACCCGTTCGTTTAATAAATGATTCGATTTCATTCCGTTTGGCCAAAACTTGCAGATGGAAGGTCAAACCATCATGTGTTTTGGTGCAAATAGGGTGGCGTCCAATCATCGAGCTTTTTTGTGAATCCAGCTTAGCGCAAATAGCTTAAAACTGTTTGACTGTTATTCTTTGCCTCCTGGCCGATGCTCTGTTTACTACAATGCTGATCAACTTTGGTTATTTCTGGGGTTTTATCGACATTTTCGCTGACGAGTGTGTATGTGCGAGGTGCATCTTTAACATAAAAAATAACTGAAACGGGTCGACCAACCAAAACTTCACGGCCATTTCAGCGGCCCAGCTTGAATTTTTTTTGCCCAGCGCATTTTTCAAAGAAAAATTGTAAAATGAACCGAATTTTCTCTTTGTTGACCGTTGACCTCCATTGTTAACACACTGTAACTCACAAACGAATGGAACAAACAAGAAACAGTGAAAGCATTTTTTAAGTGTAAAGTATCAGCTTTAAAAGGAGCCTAAACTTGAAACTGGACGACCGGTTCAGATCGATATCGATCACTAAATTCATCTACCGAGAAAATAATGGATTGCTTTTTCCCCAACCTAATATAAACTACTGTCTTCGTCATCACGATCGCCATTGCAAGGTTATGGTTGTCAGTATCAACTTTCTGTCAAGAAATGAAACTGCACATAACGACAGCGCATGCACGACACACTTAGTAAGGTTGGCGTTGTGTTGCGTTGTTCATGTTTTTGATGGATTTGTAACGAATTCAAAGGCCACGGCCCTGTCTCGCTTGTTTTTTTATAAACCAATAGTGCGGTAATTGGCAATTGTATTTGATAGAACGCACTTAGGGCTGACCCAACAATCTGTGCAGTTGTGTTACTGATGTAGTGGCCGCTAATGGATTTGGTTGTCAATCTTCCGACAGTTACTCACCAAAATTTCAGTCAGTTTGGACTCGCAGTTTTTGTGTAACAATCGTTTGAGCGACTTGATATCAGTGGTTTTGTAAAAATGGAAAATACGAGTATCGAAGTGTCGTTAAATATTAGTTTTCCAAAGGCACTACACATATGCAAATCAAAGATGAAATAGGTTTTGTGTATGGAGACTCTGTAACACCATTTATCAATGTGAAATTTTAGAGAACTATGTGTTAAAGCGTAGGAAACGATGAACGTTGATCGATCGTCGAAAATATCGCCAATGATCACTAAATGGTGCTAGAGGCCCACCTTATTAAGTGTGGGAGATAGGAGAGGTTGCCCATATTGATAAAGCGTTGAACGCTTCTGGTTGTCAGGCAGCTTGCTTGAGTTCAATTCCCTGGACCGACGTGACAGGGGGATTAGACCAGGGCCAATAATCCCACCGGTAAAAACAACATTGTTACAGTAAACAACAGGGATTAATATTGTCTCTGCTGTTGCAGGCCATGATTGCTCGACGATTGTTACTGCCGGATAAGAATAATCACTTATCACGGGAAAGAGCCATAGAAGTGAGTAGTGGTTATGAATATGTAAGAAGCTTGTTTCTCACATTTAAAACCAACAGTTAGACATGAGAAAGCTGCGGTCGCTTTGGTTGCCGCATTTGCTAACGTTACTCAGCGGTTGTTTTGGCGAAAATCCGCGAATAACTATTTCAATTGCTTGACTATGTGCTTTATTCATCAAATCTAATCCCAAGTGACTTCTTGGTAATGGCTGCCGGCATCAATATCATAGACAAACAAATATGGCTTCCCAAAATGACACTTCATGCATAACACAATACGTCATTTAATACTAAACGCCTGTTTTAACAATTATTTGCACTTTTGTCATACTGTATTTGTACGCAGACGTGTGTATAAGATAGCTTATGCATAATATGTATTGTATAAAAATTACTATTGTCTATTGTCGCATCTGAGACATGAGCTCTGTCCAAAAGTGACGAAACCCTCTTAACCTCGTCCGAGAGGAAGATGCTCAGATTAATGTTTGGCCCCGTATGTGTTTAGGGACAATGGCGAAGCCGCTACAACAGCCAGTTGTACGCAATGTACGACGTCGTGCAGTGTGTACGCCTCGTCAGACTCCGGTGGGCAGGTCATGTCATGAGAATTATGATGTGTAAGATGAAGGCGCTCTAACCCTCGCTGATAGAGCAGTCGGTAACGCTTGTCGCTGTCAACATTGCCTATTCTGGGTTCGAATACCGGTACCGGTTGTCGCTCAGCCGGCCAAGGTTTCAATTCTCGATACCGTCGTGACAGAGGGGGGTTGACGCGGGACTAACAACCCCGCCCGTAAAAACAAACCGTTACAGAAAGCATCAGAGACTAACATTGTCTCTGGTGCAGGATAAGTCGGCTCAGCGGTTGTTCCTGTAGAAGAAGAAGAAGAGATATAGTAAATAACACTATATGTTATAGCACATGTGTTGCCTTTTCTAGTTGTAAGTTATTGTGACCTTGTCGTAGCTAGTAAATACACATTCGTAGTAGAGGTATTGTAACTAGTATTTAGTATACAAAGCAGATAAGCACGTATTGTATATAAACTTTTTCCGCATCGACTGACCTCGAAGCAGCACGTCACGCTGACAGCTCGTGTGTCAAACCAAATCGGTTCTGTCTGTCTATCTGGTTCTGAACTGTCAAGCTGTCGGTTCGGCACGGTTGATATGTGACAACATCTGTGTAGAATAAGCACAATTTCGATATTTCTTGTAATATTGGGAACTACGCTCAATCTACTTATTTTCCACCAATTCGTCAAACACTGAAAAACACATCCACTCGGTCCGAAGGCTGCAATTAAGCCCGCTATACACCGGGAGCAGAATTTTTTTTAGCGTAAATTCACTTTACCGGACCTTTCACACCGGTTGCGAACGGGGCGGAAGGCAACAGAAAGTCTTTCGCCCTGTCGTTCGGGCGATAACAATTAGACACCTTTGGTAGTTAAAAACTAATCGAAGACTACTCATTTGAGGTTTTTTTGTATCACAAGCATGCAAAATAATTTTAGCTTGATTATTACTTGTAATACAAACACAAATTCATCATGAAACTATTTTTATCCTCGCACCAAACATGCTATGTCTCTTAAACTTCCAAATGTAAACACACATAATCTGTCAAAACACAAAACTTCGCCCCAACCACCAACTATACGAACCTTGGCCAAAGTTTCTGAGCGTCACCAAAGTAGAGTTGTGATTTTTGTCAACTTTGCCTTCGGCGTACGAAGTTGACGTCGTCAACGCCGACAACCGGTGTGAAGTGCCCCATAGAAACTCATAGAAGGCAACGTGTTTTTGACTTTACGTAACGTGCCAAAATTTACGCTAAAATATTTCTGCTCCCGGTGTGTGCCGGGCTTTACTCAGTACCTCTCTCTCACTACGAATCCCACTGCACGCTGACACTTTCGCTCTCTACGCTTCACAGACGTTGGCTTATCACGTCTGCATGTTAGGTTACTACTCTCCTCGTCTGATCGTGGCAAACTCCCAACTCCGTTGTAGTGTTGTTCGCCGCGTCATGGGCCGACCGAGCTCTTCTTCTGGGTCGGGCACCGCGATCTCGGTGCTCGGAGATCCTCTGGGGAACATTGCCCCCTCATATGCATATTGAAATAAATCTTGCCACACATTCTTAGCACAAAGTAATATTTAATAATATATGTTTGTTTTCCATAAAAATACAATAGTTTGAATCCCCATTTATCATTGTTTGTTGAATAGTACCTCTTTGATAATAGAAGTATAGGAACAAGTGCATC
Organism: Anopheles bellator; assembly: GCF_943735745.2. Classification (NCBI taxonomy): domain Eukaryota; kingdom Metazoa; phylum Arthropoda; class Insecta; order Diptera; family Culicidae; genus Anopheles; species Anopheles bellator. The sequence continues at coordinate 11,079,023 of NC_071287.1, read as the reverse complement.
ATCTGTGATACTTTTTGGGAAAAATAATCAAAAACCGTCAGAGAAAGTTTTTTTTTCAATTTACGGTACAATTTATGCGCTGTTAGCGAGTGCTAGCGTAAATTTTTACCATCTACGTTAGTTTCTTTGTTTTAGCTCGATCTTATTGTTTTTTTTTATTGTTTGGTTCTTATTTCAGTATCGCAAAAGCGGACACATGCACGCGCGCCAAGACCGCACCTGATGATTCATTTTTTGTGCATTATTACCAATAGTAATACCAATTGACTTCTCAATTGTCTAAAAACGTGTAATCGTTACGATTCGACGTATATGTTGCTCTAAACACTTTCAGTTACTTAATCTTCACGGAACTCACAAGAATATTAGTTCACCAAACAGCTTTGAATATTTTTTCTGATATACAGCAATTTGCAATAATTAAAGTATGCTTGGAAGAATCCTTCCTATCCAAAAATCGTACGTTAATGCGAAAGCAATCGTAGTATACAATAAACTGTAGTGGACAATAAACTTATAATAATGTAGTGACTAATATTGAAGTGGAACTAACCGAAACATCTCTTCTTTATTTTCCCGTATAAATGTGAGTTTTACTTTTTGGGAATGTGCGATAGGCAAACGAGCCTGGAAATTGTTATCATCTCCATCGCCTGTGGTTATCCCAACCCCTGGAACATTTACAATTCGAAAAACGTTGGAAGCGCTCAACCTCAACAATATTGAAAAAAAAATCAGAAAAGCATACTTGCAATCGGCATGGCTACGCTACACAACAGCATTCCCAGTCGTCAGTTCTAAATAGAGATACAGTGAGAGTAGACACAGACGAAGCGCTTGCTCGGCAGCGCCATGCGGTAGAGTGCGGCAATTGTTGCCATGCGGTCGATAGCTCCAGTAGCTGTGGAATACCACCTATTCAGGTAGACACCCGAAAAGACTGAGACGCTAGTCTTTAGCAGCCGGGGGTCCCAACTGGTGGACACCAGCTACTAGCAGCATCGACATCAGGGAGGCGTGTCTAAGACTGCGATCACTATCCGGCCGTCTCAGCGGGTTGACACCGCTAGGCGGAGTGGGACTCTGTGGTGGCGTCAATTCGACCGCTGGACACACCGTGTCCAGTGTCGGACGTCGGGCGATTTTGCAGCAGGAAGCACGGGGCGGTGAGATTCTATCTGGTGTACGTGCGCCGTGAACACAGGTTCTTCAGAAAATACCTGCAAGTTATTGGGGATCACAGAGTTCCCTGACTACACAGCCTGCCCCGGCGTGTCGGACACCCTAGAGCACTGTTTGAGTGCACGCGATTCAGTGAGGTAGGGTTTTGTACGGAACTGAGGGTCGCACGTTACAGCATAGGATACTCAGCAGCCCTGAAATGTGTCTCAGGCGTGCAAGAAGACAACGGAGGAGCTGCGCGATCGATGGAAAGTGCATCGGCGGACGATGGCGACGTTGCGAGTTCCGGGAGCGGGAGTGGATGTGGTGTCCACAAAACTTGCGCAGTGGCCCCTCGCTTCACTGGGCTGGCGATCAACGAGTAGCCTCCGCCGGAATAAGTCAGAATAGGTTAGGTTAGGTTTAAAGACCTGTGCACACAGAAACTGAAATGAACTGAACTGAACGTAGCGTAGCGAGCGACGCGTAAAAACGTGTTGTTGTCTATGAGTTTCTTCGAAGCCCTTCATACCGGTGTCGACGTCAACTTCGTACGCCGACGGCGAATCTGTATAAAAAGACAGCGCTACTTTTAGCCGTCTTCACACCAAAATGAACTGAACGTAACGTAGCAAACGACGCGTTGTCCCATATGGCATTCTATGGGACCCTTCACACCGGCGTCGACGAAAACTTCGTACGGCGCGACGAATCTGTATGAAAAGACAACGCTCCGTTTGTGTCGCTTAAAAACTTTGGCCAAGGTTCGTATACTTGGTTTTTGGGTGAGTGGGGCGAAGTGTTGTGTTTTGACAGATTATTTGTGTTTATATTTGGAAGATCAAGACACATTGAATTTTTGGTGCGAGAATTAAAATAGTTTTATGATGAATTTGTGTTTGTATTACAAGTAATAATTAAGTTAAAATTATTTTGCATGCTTGTGATACAAAAAAAACGCCAAATGAGTAATCTTCGATTATTTTTTAACTACCCAAAATGTCTAATTGTTTTCGCCCGAACGAGAGGGCGAAAGACTTTTCCGTTGCCTGTCGCCGCCGTCGTAACCGGTGTGAAAGGTCGGAAAAAGCGTCGCGTCGAAACGTAATTAACGTTCCCTGTGTGAAGATGGCTTTTGTGTCTTTGGCCAAGGTTCGTATACTTGGTTTTCGGGTGAGTGGGGCGAAGTCTTGTGTTTTGACAGATTATTTGTGTTTATATTTGGAAGTTCAAGACACATTGAATTTTTGGTGCGAGACTTAAAATAGTTTCATGATGAATTTGTGTTTGTATTACAAGTAATACTTAAGTTAAAATTATTTTGCATGCTAGCGATACAAAAAACCTCAATTGAGTAGTCTTCGATTAGTTTTTAACTACCCAAGATGTCTAATTGTTTTCGCCCGAACGACAGGGCGTAAGACTTTTCCGCTGCCTTTCGCTCCCGTTCGTAACCGGTGTGAAAGGTCCGAAAAAGCGTCGCGTCGAAACGTAATTAACGTCCGTTGTGTTTGGGCGCCTTAAGTTGAACATAGTTCTGAGAAACAGCTGCGCAGCCCCCTTGGATAGAACATTATGACGACGCGATCGATCCTGAGGTGTCGATAGCTTAGGCGATAGCACCAATGGCTCGAACGCTACTCCTCGGCTTCTTCTTTGGTCCTCTGCGTTGATAAGCTATTCTTCTTCTTATCCGACAGTTCTAATCGCCGAGCGGTCTTGATCTACAACAAAGACAGTGTTAATCTGTCCGGCTACACGATGCGCGAATAAACGTTCTGGCATTTCAGTTAAATGCCAAACTGTTTGCGCTTTTGTCAAAACGTTTATGTGTCGGCCGAGACGTAAACCCAACGGAAAACCCGAGCGTAACACTGTTAGCGAACGCTTTGTCTACAAACAGCGGATAATGTAAGCTCTTATTTGCTGGTATAACAACAAAATTTTCCAAAAATGGAAAAAAAACTTTCAAAAATCAATTTATTTTTCTTCGATTTCTGTTTTCTTGGACCAAAAACACGAATGTAAACACGTATGACATTTCGGTTTTATATTTTTGCTGCCACACGTAGCATAAAGGATCGGACGTTTTTACGGTCCGAATTACGGACCGTGTAGAGGCACTGTATGGTTTACTGTAACGTTGTGTTTTTTACGAACGGGGTCGTTAACTACGCGCCAACGGTCACGACGGTCCAGAAAGTCGAACCCAGGCCAGCTGTGTGACAACGACGAGCGTTACCGATTACTCTATCATCGGTCCACCTCTCTCATCCTGGCGCTGTGAAAGACCGAGGCGTTGGTCTTTAGCAACCTGAGCCGGGGGTCCAAGTTAATGAACTATCAGGAGCAGGGTATCCTGCGAGTGGTTCGTGTGTTGTGGTAGCTTAGTGTCGTCCTCCATGATCACATGTTGTGGTACCGGCACGTGGATAACACCATAGAGACAGAGACGGCAGGGGAGTGAGACAGTGTTGCCAATAAATCATGATGTCAATTAAGAGCCAACGGTTTGCAAAAGCCAGTTTCATTGGTATGCTGCAAATAAAAAGAGTGTGCAAAACTTGACAGGCAATAGATAGATGAAATATTCGCGAAAGCATCTTCTTCTTCTTATCCGCTTGCAACCGCTGAGCAAGCGGTACTTGGCCTGCATCGCAGACGATGTTAATCTATGTTGCTTTCTGTAATGATGTCTTTTTAGGGCGGTGTTGTTAGCCCTGCGCCACGCTTTGTTATGATTGAAAGGGTTCTATCGAGTTTTGTAGTTACCACATTGGGGCTCTCAGTGAACAAGTTTAAACGTATTTCGTCGTTACGTGTGTACACCTCGACAGGGAGTGTTGTAGACACTGCCGTTGACCACGATGAGCGTCGCTAGTTAAATAGTTATGAACAAGAAAATTATTTTTTTTATTTTTTTTACTAGGAAAAGAAAATGCTTTATGTACGAACACCGATATGAAAAGTTAGGGAAATCTCCCAACTGTCTCATGGGCCCTGCCTTCTAAAACTCTCCTTTGACTCGGTTCTGTGGCCTGCCGTCACGCATATACTAGGTTGTTCAATAAGTTTCAAGCTTCGATAAGAAAAACTTATTTTTATGGTTTGAAATACATTTTATTATTCAGTATAGCCTTCCATCAATCAACATCAATACACTTATTCCAAAGAGACTCTAGTTTATAAATTCCATCCCTTAAGAGAGAAAGTGGAAAGTCTTCAAAATGCGTTTCCACAGCTGCTATGAAGTCATCGTATGATGAAACACGTTTTTCATACATGATTTTTTTATCTGAAAACAGATGGAAGTCGTCAGGGGCCAAATCCTGGGAATACGGTGGGTACTCCATCAATTGAAACTTTAATTCATGGATTTTTGCCATTTTCAAAATGCTCTTGTGCAAACCAGGTCTTTTTTCTCGAATTTTCTCTTTCAGCTGGTCCAGAAACTTACAACAACAATCAAAATTTATTGTTTTGCCAGTTTGCATAAAATTCACTAACAAAAATTCCATTCGAATCCAAAAATCTGATGCTATCACCGTTTTGGGCGATTTCTGGACACGGACTCGTTTCGGAACCGAAGAACCAAGTGCACACCACTTCTTAGCGTCTTATTTTGATATTTTGGCCCAGTTAGAATCGGGAACAATTCCATTAGCTCTATCTCTGGGTTGGTTTGACTTAGGAAATACATCACGGTGTCAAATTGAAGGTATTTTATTGTACTTTAAGAGAAAAATTTCAGAAATTTATTTTGTCGGTCATCGGATGAAATCACAAACTTTCTTTTGAATGTTCGCGATAATTTTCAGCACAATCTTCTGGTCCACTTCAGCGGCTAATTTGATCCAATTTCTCGCCATCTCTGCAGCATTCCGCATCACCTTTTCAGTCTTCTTCAACTTCCTATTGATTGTTGCCCAATAATTTTCGATTGGGCGGAGTCTAGGGCAACTTGGTGGGTTGATATCCTTTGTGATGAAATCCATCTTATTGTAAAAGTATCACAGAACTACATCCCTGCTGTAGTGGCAGCTTTCCAAATCAGGCCAAAACTTTACCGGACCTTTGCGTGACTTAATAAATGATAGAACTCGCTTTTTGAGGCAATCTTCCTTGTATAGAGTTGAGTTCATCGTCGTGTTTGTGATGAAAACCTTGATTTCTGTCCACAGGTGCAAATTCCTTGTCATATCATTAATTTTTGTGCAAATTTATTGGCGAATACAAATTTGTACTTGGAGGGGACATCTCCCTGTGCCGTGGCGAGATAAAATTTTGGTCCAGGAAGCCGTCCAAAATCAAATTTCACGTATGTTTCGTCGTCCATAAGCAAGCATCCTTTGTACCTCGTCAGAAACTTCTCATACAACTAGAAGCGCGTGTTTTAATGACTAGATTTTGTTTAAGTGTCCTTTGTGGATGCTTACATGCAAGGAAAAGACAGTAGCCTCTTCGTCTGTCTGTCTATCTGTCTATCTTCCGGGCAGTACTTTTGCTGGTACCATATTTTTTTTGCAACATCCCAAACCTAAAGTCCAGGATTTGTCTCGATTGATCTTAAAACCTCCCAGTTCAGCTGCCGATTGCATGTTCCACTACGACGTCTACTCTTTCAATCTACGGTATTGGGTTCCCAGAAACGGTAAAGCACAGCATATATACCGTATTTTTCCGTGTATAACGCGCACCCGTGTATAACGCGCACCCATATTTTACGAGAACAAAATTGGAAAACAAATTTTTTACTTTACATTTTTCAGATATGTGATATCCAACAAATATCAAATGATAATAATGTATTACTCTAAATACTCTATAAATATTCTAAAGTAGACTAAAGATAAAATGCGTATACATTGCAAAAGACATACTAGTATTTTATATTTCGGAATAATCTTCAAACTCAGATTCACTGCTGTCTGACAAATTGATATTCTCCAATTGCTGTTCAATGTACTCCTCATTGTCACTCTCTGAAGAGTCCTCATAAATTGCGACATCTTCAGATCCATGCTGATGCCACATTTTTTAAATGATTTCACAACAACTTCTGTTTTAACTCCCTGCCATGACTTAAAAACGATATTGTATGGATAATTATATTCCTAACAAGTGTTTCATTTTATAATTTATTCAATAATACTATAGAATATGTACCTAAAAGGGCACATTTGTATGCTTGGAGGAGACAAAATGTTTACTACCCTTGTATAACGCGCACCCAGATTTTAGAGCTAAAAAAATTGGGAAAAAAGTGCGCGTTATACACGGAAAAATACGGTAGTTGATTTTGAAAATTTTTGTGTTTTTGCGATTTTTAAAGTAGACCAAGTGGTGTTTTCGACGTGGTTGTGCAGAATTATTTTTCCTCTTTAGAGTTCAATTAAGCATAACTTTCCATAAACTCCACGTACTAAGATGAAACTTTCAGCACTGAAAGTTGAATATTTACTGACGATGTGACTATCAACACTTTTGAAATCCGACCACCAGAGGCGCTGCTAGAAATCATGCAATTGTTCCCGATTCTAAGTGGGCCATGCTTTACTGTATGAAATGGCCATACAACACATATTGTCTTTATGAACTTTATGTCTTTTCTATTGCTTGGGTAAACTAAGCTAGCCCCCGCTGATAGAGTAGTCGGTAACGCTCTTCGCTGTCAGCGCAGGGTTCGAATCCCGGGACCGGTTGCGACTCAACCGGCCATGGTTTCGACTCAACCGGCCATGGTTTCGATTCCCGATACCGGCGCTGGCAGAGGGGGGTTGGCGCGGCACTAACAACCCCGCCCGTAAAAACAAACTGTTACAGATTACACCATGGATAATTGACATTAACAATTGTCTCTGGTGCAGGCAAGACCGCACAGCGGTTGTAGTGCCAAAGAAGAAGAAGAAGAGGTAAACTAAGTAAAATGTCTATCTTGTATTCGAACAACCGAATGTACTCTTTACAGTTCATAAGTATATAACTCTTTCAGATTATACGTTTGTATAGAATTCTACCTTGTGCAAATTTTATCCCTGTTCGATGTGCAGTAACTGTATATGTGTTTCTTTAGGAATATGCTTTACAGTGTAGTCAGTATACGAGGTATGTCCAAAAAGTTCTGACAATTTTGTATTTACGCGGGCTACGTATATCCGATTATTTTCGAACAAGTAGGAGCAGTTAAACTCAATAAGCGAACGCTTTGTTGCTCCCATCAAATCTATTTTGAAAAGAGTGAAAAAGACATGCATCAAATCTAGTTACAACGGAAATAGGTATAAACGTACTTGTGGAGCGTTAACTGTGAGTAGAACATAAGTGATTTCATCAAAGTGAATGACGATAGTTAGTTCTTAGATAGTTCTAAGTTTGGAAATATCGAAACGAGAGACCCCAGAAGTCCTTGGTAAGCGTCAAAAGCGCCGCAGAATAAATGAAGTGGAAAATTCATTGAAAGACAAATATTGAGTTTGAAGGAAGTGATTGAATTGACGATAAAAAAAAACTCGAAAAGAAGGCAACTGTGAGGCAGCTTACTTGTTACCCGTCGTCCATACTATGAGAAACTAGGCAAAAATGTATGGTAGGCCTAGAAACTTCCGATTTTTTGCTAGAGCACCGTGAGTTACTTTGAGTTGCTTTTGAGTTCCTTATGTTTATCGGTTATTTTCACGATTCGGAATATTTTTTACAATTTGACAGTTGACGCCAAATTTCGGCAAGTTTTTTTGCTATCCAAAAATATGGCTAATTTTTCGACAGCGGATCAGATTTTTACAAATATGACCAATAGAATGAGAAGGAAAGGAAACTGAAAAATCTTCAAGATGTCGCGAACACTCGAAGAGAGCGTGCTCTACTGACCATAGCGTGCCGGGGAAGAAGGTCCAGTTCCCCTGGTAAACCTATTGGCTTGGGGGTAGCTTACAGGCGGACGACTGCATCAAGGGTTACGCCACAAAGTACTGGGGCGTATCGTGAACGAGCTGCCACACCGCCTGGTCTGTCTGGACGAGCTGGTCTATCTGAAACCAGTGGGCCCGGGGACAGTCGAAGAGAGGATGCGCAGGGTTACGAAGGATGAGCTTATAGCCATTGGAAGCCTTAGCCCCGGAAGGCCTCTGGGTCTGCGGGATTTCCAGCGCATCCATAGTTGTCCTGTGATCCTACCCAGCCGTGTTATGAAACCTCGCGTGACTCGGGAGGCTCACCGAAGAGAAGGTATCTTCCCGAGCGAGTGGAAAAGGCAAAGGAGCAACTTCTGCTGATGTCAAAGCCGACCAGGCTCTGATGTCAAAGCCGAAAATACTACCAGAGTTAGCGTCATCGCACAGATCCCTGTGTATATTGAACATCCTAGACAAGATCTACGAGCACATTTTGTTCTCCAGGCTCAACAGTCGCCCAGAGGATGGCAGCGAGGGGAGCTTATCCTGTCCGAGATAGTTAGGCTTCCGAGTGTTTCCGACTACTTTATCTTTTTCGGACGTTTACTTCAATACGCCACAAACCAGGAGCTGGAAATCCGTGACGTTACAGCAAAAGTGTATCGTTGGACCAAACGTCTGGAATGTGACGTACAACAACGTCCTGTCGCATTTTTTACAAAGTGTATGGGATGGCTTGCGAGTAGAAGCGGTCTATCCGTTACTTGTGCAAACAACTACATTACCACGACGGGAAGAGGTTCACACAATTCCTTGACTGTACCTGGTGGCCTGGGTTCGCAGAGTCAACGAAACGCTTCATGTACTACTACTGGCGGTTCCAGTAAGAGATAGAGGGACTGAAGGTCACTCCGTACTTCGACCGTATAATCTGGCGAGCGACATACTGATGAGGCCGGAGAGCTAGGAGCGCTTCGTCTGAGCCTGACAGACCACGCAGACCTAAAGACCGCAGAAATAAATATTCAGTTGGATATCGGCAAAACAAGAAGTAAAACAGTTAATTTAATCTACTGAAAATGCACACATAGTTTTCTTTGTCCATTAACAATCCATTTTCCTTATGGGACCCTTTAACTAGTAACAAACAATACTTTATACTTCAACTGTTACATGCAACCGCAAAAAGCTTGGGTGCAGTAACAACCGTAAAATGAATCTATCGTACCCACTATTATGACAATCCAGCACGTGTACAACTCACACTGCGGAGCCACACCAAGCGCAAATCGGATCTTAAAAACGTCATTTCGTTTACGCTTCGTGTGGTAGCAAGAATATAAAAACGAAATGTCAAACGTGTTTACATTCATGTATTTGGCCCGAGAAAACGGTAGTAAAGAAATAAATTGATATCTGAATTTCTTTTTCTGTTTTTTTAGATTTTGTTGCTATAGCAGCAAAAATAAACTTAAATTATCCTCTGTTTGTAAACAAAGCGTGTGCAAAAAGTGTTAACGGCCGGCTTTACGGTCTGGTTTACGGCTCGGCCGACACATAAACGTTTTGACACAAGCGCAAACAGTTTGGCATTTATCTGAAATGCCAGAAAATTTAATTGCGCATCGTGTAGCCCGGCAGACAGAATGCAAATTTGCGTTGTGCCACAATACCACGTAGTAAACAAACCCTATTTGGATTTCTTGATTTAGTATTATTTAGTCAAGATCAGATTAAGAAAGCACCCCCAATCATTTCATCATTTGTCGTATTTCTGTACGTGTACCCTCGCTGTTTTGTTTTTTTTTTTAATCTTAGAAGAACGGACCGGACCGTATTTATGCTGTTTTACTATTGTTTTATGCCGAAATTCTGTTGCTGCGGTGTTGTTATCCAAAGCTGCATAAAGAATTTTAGCCAATCAATAGTCAGTTCGTCTATACTCTTTGGAAAACCAGATAATACTGAACGGCGTCTAGCATTCGTTAGCTGATTTATCTCGCTACCCGTTCACTCACGAACACTGCTTTCCATTATTTCCATTGTACAAGGTTTGGCGTTAATGCAAATTTAATTGTTTTTGATGCAATCGGTGTGTATGCTGCTATTACAATATTATTTGCTTTGTTTGTTACACTTCCTTCCTTTCTCTTTCGCTCACTGTTCGTTTCGTTTTTACCTTTATGTTCATGCCGGTAGCGGAGCGGCTTATGTATTTTTCAACAAACTACGAAGCACATACGGTGCATGAGAATTAATAGATCGCTGAGGGAACCGAAGGAAAAAGCAGAACGGACAATCAGCAGCACACCATGCGCAAGCTGCACTGTGTAGCTCTTTTCTCCCATCAGAAGTTGCGCCACGTATCAGCTATACAGCGAAAGCTCGATGACGATGGTGTGTGGTATCGTGTCAGGTCGTGGAACGTTTCAGCAAAAATGAATTCAGCTACTTTGAGTTAACTTTATGTTTGCCTGTCGACTTCTCCCCACTCCCAAATACTTTTCGCGCGCCAAGGGCATCATGCTTCGCCGAGAAGGTATTGTGTTCATGTGTCCTCGTTTTCATTTATCGACTTTAAGTTTAACTAAGCTACTGCGGCATGGTACGACGGTTTGTTGCATTAGCGATTTGTGTAAGTTGGCGCGGAGTGTACGGTTTCTGCGTACAACTACGCAAACTTCACAAATAAAAGACAAATTAGTCAAACTGCGAACAGTGACAAACATCTTGAATTAACTGCAACCTAACAGACAACTTGAAATCGTCGCAATGAGATTCGGGGTGATTCAGAGGCCCGAAAATAGAAACGAGCAAGTGATGAGGTTAGGCTCTGATGTCTGGGATGAGTTGCTGGTAAGTTGTTTCTTTAGCTATTTCAACTCTGTTCTCATTCTCACATTCCGATTATATGTGCGTAGGTGTGAAAGTGTTCTTTTTGAAATTATACGATGAACGTTTTTAAAAGCAGATTTGTACCAGGAGTATTTTATAGCCATGGTGCGTTGATTAAAGTTATGAATGAGTTAAGAAATTTAGGATCTACCAAACTTTCCTACTCTTTTGGTCATTTCCTCGCGCTTTCCGTGTTTTTCTTGAAGAAACAGTGCAGAATCATGCGAAGTACGACCGTACCGCGGTTGTAGTCGATCTCCGACGTTTACCGGCCATCCTCTTCCAATGAGCAATGTAGAATAAAAACCAGAAACATTGCCCCTTACTGACTAACGCATATAAGCAGTGTACAAATGTTGGTTGAATTTTGAGCATAGCAATGCTTCGCGTTGTAAATGATGAGAATAAGAGATAGAGAGAAAGAGCGAGAGATAGAGAGAGAGAGAGAGAGAGAGAGAGAGAGATAGAGAGAGAGAGAGAGAGAGAGAGAGAGAGAGAGAGAGAGAAAGGAAGAAGAAAAGAGAAAAAGAGGGAGAGAGAGAGGCAATAGAAAAACACGACGGCGATAGGTGGCAGACAACGATGAGAGACCAACGATGATTGTTGTCACTCTTTACTCGTTCTTTAAGCGTGCATTGTACGGTCAAAATTCGAAACGAATGAAACAAAATCCATAGTTGCTTGCTTCATCGTTTGTTGTGCAACGAACGAAAGAGAAGCATTGTGTTCTTACAATATTGGCAAGCTCTAAAGTATTTTTCCTCGAGAATGTGAGTGCAATAAACAAAACAATGTTTTTGTTGGTAGGTGTGCGATCTAATTTTCATCCTTTTTGCACTTCTCAATGTTCGATCAGGGTAGTGATGAGCAAAGTTATTTTGCGCTCCGAGAATACGTTTGCCACCTATGTGTTCTACATCAACCGTAAGCTCAGTTTTCGTTAGCACCGCAGCATCTTGTCTACATAAAGTCCGGGCGATGCCTTATCGTGAAATAATTTATGAGCAGAGCAACTGTCTTCGCCATCACTAACAGAGCTGCATGGCGATAACTTTTCAGTATCATTTATATGCAAAAATAGGTTTTCATAAAATTACAGAAAATTTACAACCCGGCAAATGAGGTTTTTGTGTTGTTTATGTCGTTAATTGATACGAGCAAAGCATCCACGACTAGGTATCACCCAGACTTTATGACGGCGAGATGCGCCGGTGCTAGTAGGCAACTGACTTTCTTCAAGCGATGTCAGATGATTTGTAGATAAAAGACGAATAGAAAAACTACTTGCAGTGGAACGATACACAGCCGTACTCTCGGACAGGATCTTTATTTTGGCTGGCTACGTCTTTCGCGGTTCAGGGGTTTTTATTTATCGTCTAGCACTGTTGTTGTTGTGCTAATTAATCGAATAAAACAAAAATTGCTTTGGTAATTCGATATAACAATACCTTCAATCAGACAATCACAAAACAGAGTGCTTGACGCATTTGGAGGCCAACGTCATCAGATCGTAGCTTTAAACCAATCAGGGGATATAGACGTTCTGACGTTCGGGTTCAATCAAAATGGTCGCAGATTTTGTGCGCGTTGTTATATCGAAAATGAGTGTGAATCACAGCGTGGTGTTTGACGTTTTGTTACTATATGATTTGAACAACTGCTGGGAACTGCAACTGCCCACGCGTTTAGCGCATTAGCAATGAAAATAATTTACCAAGAAACGGAGGTAACGAATGGCATGGATCTGTTGTTATCAATCAGGATCTATGCTTAGCTACTGACTCCCACAGGGTCAGTTTTCCTATTTAACAATCCTGCCTTCTACCGGACGAAGTCTTTCGGAAAGACTAGGGTCACTGTTTCCCTGGTACCCTGCGAGGCAAATCAGGTAGTTGGCTTCTGTAGTTGGAAAGAGGCAAATATCGGTTATTACTGCCAAACGCCTCTATAATTAAAAAAAAATCAGGTTCTATGGATCCTGACGAGGAAGCATGTCGCGTATTCCCTTTGGCTGCTAATGCAATATATTTAGGCACGCAGATTACACTTTTGGTTTCTGAGAGAACGTTATATTCTTCTATTGCGCGTGTACGACATTCAATAATGTTTGTTTTACATTACATGGAGTCATTTAACAACGGCACTACTGCCGTTTTATTTTAAATAGCCGATCAATTATTCTTCCACAGACTACAGACTAATGCGTTTTAAGTAAAAACTTCACAGCTTTTCATACGCGCCGCAATTGAATCCTTATTCGTTAAAATTCTATTTCAAAGTTTGAGAAGAAGGAATGTGTTTAATATTGATTTTAACTAAATGCGAATACGTCTGGCAATGCGCTCATATAGAATCGCACGACTAACGGCAGATGCGTGTTGTTTTCTGTTCTCTCGGAAAACGCAACGCGTTTCTGCACTCTCGGCTAGCGCTGTGTTCAGATTTTCCTCTTTCAGTCTCTCAACTGCTTTTTGCTATTGCTTTTACATGTTGCTGCTACGTCCTCTCTCGCGCACTGAGTTCTGCGCTCCGTCCGCGTGCTCTCTGGTGTTTGCCTTGCTGGGTCGATACGGCAACGTTGCCATTCGTGCAGTATGATGGTCGATAGACGGCATAAGTGCTCAAATGAAGGGCTGCTTCTCTGAAATATTATCCTGTTCTGGAGAGATGTCAATGCCTTCACGACACTCACTCTCTGCTCTACGGATCACAGCCAACAACAGCAGTTCGGCGTGGAAACGACAACACCACTTCTTGTAAGTGCCAATAATCATACCATAACCCCGTCTTACCAGACATAGAAGAAGACAATAATCATACCATATCCAAACTTAGAAGAGTATACTCACATGACGCACACGATCGCATTCCGAATATGATCTGCTTGGTGTGTGTTTGTTGGACATGGGCTCGTCTCATACTCGTTTTGTGTTTTTATTCAGATTTAGTTTTCGAACAACATGTTTAGTTAATGATTTCATAATTAATCACACCCAAATATCCTAACCACTAGACAATATGGGAAGCACAAAATAATAAAAATAAAAATGAATAAATAAATTAATTAATTTCAATGCAAACATTTATCAGAGTTTATAAATTGTATTAGTGTTGTAATTGAAATGTATACTATCATATTCATATTCTATCACAAAATAATGTAACAGTGACCAGACACAGGTGGACCAATGGAACGGTTCACGATTCGACAAAAATTCATATCTTTCTTCATCCGATCTTGCCTTATCAATGACAATAAAGTTATAATGTGTATGATGGTTAGAAAAGTGGTATCATCTGTTGTTTCAGGCATCTGCAGACAAATTGAGCTTGAACAACCCATTTGCTGCGCTCAAAGGGTCGTGGCAGTTCCAAGGGATGCCAAGTTGTGAGCATCATGTTGTCCTATAATCAAGAAAATCTGCGATCAAATTTTTCGTGTGTTAATGATAAGTACAAAGAGAGTTTCCTCACATACTTGGCATATAATACTCTATTGGACCTTCTACATTTATTTCACACTTCGTTTGTAAGCGTTTTAAATGGTTCAATGATCATTGTTCATTGATCAGCTAAATGTGCCCAAAAACGCCATATCCAAAAATTGGAAAAGGGGTGCCACATGAACTGAGCGAAAGACAGTAGAAAAACCGAAAAACTGCATGTGAAATTCTGCTCGACAGGTACGAAAGGCCATTTCTCCATCGGATTGTGACTGGCGATGATGAATGGATTTATTTTCAGAACGCTAAAATGAAAAGTCTTGGGGCTGTCCGAGACTCTAGCGTCAACTTCGACAGCAGAACCAGATCGATTCGGCAAAAAAGACAATGCTGTGTATTTGGTGGGACTAGAAACGTGTGGTGTACCACAAGCTGATCGATTTTAATCGAAAAGCGACCAGAACGGGCCAGGAGACACGGTAAAGTAATTTTGCTCCATGACAATGCGCGTGCACATACATCAAAACTGGTTCAAGATACAATCAACGCACTTGGCTGGGAGCAGCAGACTTGACGTCTTTCGTCTATGATTTATTTTCATCGATAGGACAGCCGTTGGCTGAGCAGCCCTTCGATTCCTACGAGGAAGTCGAAAATTGGATGACTTATTGGTTTGCTTTCGACAAACGACGAAAGATGAAAGATGAACAATTCTTTCAGCGTGGGATCCACACATTACCAGAAAGATTGGGTTAGAGTTGATGCAATTTCATCCGATGCAGTTTATCTGTTTATAGTTAATGGTACCTATAGTTATTAGTACCACAAAGTGGTACCAATGGTTGGTTTATATTGATATTGTTTTTAAATTTGGATGTGAAGACAGAAACAAAAACAGATACTTGCGCATGCGATTTGCCGTAAAAAGCTTACGGTTTGAATCAATCTACCCAAAGATCGGTTTTAATACTACAAAATATTGTTTCAGTATTAGTTTGACATCAGTCACGTTTCATTTTTTTCTTTCGTGTAGTGATGTTGGCAACATTTCTCAATGGAAAGTGCGTACTCACGTAGTATTAATTTGCGTATAGTTCTGATTTTTGGCATGAAAACAAAAACTATAATCAAGTTAAACATTCACAGCGCAAGGGATTTAAATCCTATTCGATCATCGTTTAGTTCAAAGCCAGGACAGTGTTGCTAACTCGACTTCTACAGGACTTCATACTCATGTGTTCGTACCAAGCTGGCTAAAATGGACGCGCTGTTCTAAAGATCGCACACAGCTACTGGAAAAGCTGGCGCTAGTATGCGTGGAATGATGCTTGAAAGTTATAGCAAGAGAAAAAAGTAGATAAAGAGCAAGAGAAACAGAGAGCTAAAAAGAGGGAGTGAATGAAAAAGTGAAGTAGAAAAGAGATGGAGATAGATATGAACAGAAAGAGGCTTATGTGAAGATTGAGCGAAAGAGCGTGAAACCAAATAATCGATGTAAAAGGATTGTGAGAGGTGAGAAAGGACGAAGGAAAAAATAAAAGTAAATGAAGAGAACGAAAAAAAGAGAAAGGGTGCGTGTTGCTGCGAGCATGTGCACGTTCTATATTCGAGACGGCGTAGCACACACTAGCACTATCATACTACACGAAGCGCTCGTCCCGATCCCGAACCCCCTGCCCTAACTTTAGATGACCTGGGCATCATAGCCATTTTTTCCTTACCCTACTTCGGTTGCGTTTGCGGTGCTGAAGCGTACTTTCCTATAATACGGTGAGTGAAGTGTACGGCAGAAGAAGCAGCAGTGCCAACAACAATAGCAGCAATAGCAGCATTGAAGCAGTAGAAGGAAAGAGCATTTCCCGAGTACAGGGCGCGCGGCAGAAGGCAATCCCGATGTCTATGCTAGTGGTGTTATAGCTCCGTCGTGTTGCTCGTAGTGTGTCATGTGTTTATTTTGTGTGTGCGCGCGATTGATCTCTTCTTTTTACTTACCGCTTTGTCCAACTCCTGCTCCTAACACTGTTCTTGTTGTTATCCACAGCGTGTGCGGGACTGTTTGAAAAACGAATGGTGGGCGAGTATTGGGTTTTTGAAAGTCGGCTAACGTTTGCTCGAGCAAGTCTAAACAATAACTTGTGTGGCACTATTTCGTTAATTAAAATACTGTTATCGATGTAAACAAATGCTTCCATCAGAACTAATACTACTGCATGGGCGCTACAAGTTTGCGGAGCTTAAATTTTTTACATGAAGTTGTGATGGAGATGGTCTGTCCGTCAAGGCCATATAGTTAGGTTGGTGACGGCGGGAACGAATGAAGCAGCTCCATACGAGCTATTGCCTAGACTTGCTCTAGCAAAGATCAACCGACTTGAGGCTTTATCAGTGAGTCACACTGCGGTGCCACACCAAGCGTAAATCGGACCGTAGAAACGTCATTTGGTTTACGCTTCGTGTGGCAGCAAAAATATAGAAATAAATTGATTTCTGAATATTTTTTTCGGTTTTTCGATTTTGTTGCTATACCAGCAAATAAGAACTTACATTACTTACAAAGCGTATGCAAACAGTGTTTACGATCGGGTTTACGCCTCGGCCGACACATGTACGTTTTGACAGAAGCGCAGCAGTTTGGCATTAATCTGAAATGCCAAAAACATTACGTTACGCTTCGTCTGGCCTTAGCTTATCAGTGACTCACATATTAAATGAAGCACATTCCGCTTTGAACTCTGTTTCGTTACGCTATTGGCTCTGTTTCGTATCCACTTTATCATCAATTGCTCGCCGCAATTGGTTACCTCCTTTCAAGTTGGCTAATCAATGAAGGGCAGTAAAGGGAATTCCACACGGGTCGATAGGAAGCTGAACACAAAAAATTAAAAAAAGGCGGATAATTTCTGCTACAAGCAGTGCCATCCGTATGAAATCCATCATCACCTACTAGAAGCGCAAGTTCTGGTACATGAAAGGCTGCATCTCGTGTCCATGTCCTACTAAAGGTCATGCCTACAGGACCGAGAATGAACGACGGCCTTTTAGTCGCTCTCTAACGAATTATTGTATGAATAGAGAACACGTAAAACCTTGTAACATCTCCCAGCGTTACTACGCTGGCACGAGAAAAAATATAACCGGTTGACATTACACGTGCGTCGATTGCACGCTTGTGTGGTACGATTTTCCGGTTGTCGTATACGTTTGTGTGTGTGCATTGTAAGCGATGAAACAGGAAAATGTTGATAGAAATGCATGGTATTCCGATGGTAGTAATGAATGTGAAACCTAGATTGAACGTTAACTATTTGAGAAAACAATTGAAGATTGTAGCACAACGCAATCTTACATGTTGTGAGTTGTGCACGTGCTGGATTATCATAAAGATGAGTAGGATTGATTCCTTTCACGGTCGTTTACTGCACCCTGCCTTTTTGCGATTGTATGTACCGTTTGAACTATAAAGTATTGTTTGTTGCTGTAGTTGAAGTGTCTGATAAGGAAAATGCATTGTTAATACCCAAGGAAAACTAGTTTTGCGAGCAAAAGAAAATAAATGTTTTGCTTTATGTTTTGCTATGTTATGTACGACTGACTATTGGTGGAATAGTATTATTGAGCTACTATAAGTGCTGTAAACATAATCGGGGGGATCAACGTTTTGACAGCAAGTCGGAGAATTGAAGAAGAACAGTAACTTAAGTTCAGTTTGTTATACTTGTTTCCAAATACTTTGAATGGAACGAGAGAGAAACGCACACGACGATGATGTCCAAGCGGTACGAATAATGGAAACACGTACAGGGAAAACCCAAAATCAGAAATAAATGCAATGCAAAATAACAAGTTTAGTGTTATCGATGGCCAAGAAGCAGTTCCTTTGATCGGCCCTTCAAAAACGATCTTTGAAACCAGCCTCTGGACCACACGGCAACGCAATGTGTGCGTCGTGTGCGCGTAGTAACGAGCTACCAAAATATGTCATCGTCTGATATGGGCCGTAGTTTACATTTCTGTTGTTATTGTCGTCTGTTGCTTACAATGCGTATATTATTTTTTAGCAACATTTGCAACAGAGTTTGATACGCGCAGTAAGAGAATGTCCATTTTCGAAACAGTCCCATATGCTGGTTTTGTGGTGGTCTATACAGAGGGTTACTATGCGAGCAAATGATACATTGACCGGGGGGTGACGGTGCTGGAGCAGCATTTGTTTGTTGCTCACCACCATTTTTCT
This sequence comes from Anopheles bellator, assembly GCF_943735745.2. Taxonomy (NCBI): domain Eukaryota; kingdom Metazoa; phylum Arthropoda; class Insecta; order Diptera; family Culicidae; genus Anopheles; species Anopheles bellator. Next base: position 11,060,400 of record NC_071287.1, on the reverse strand, counting down.
GTTCCTCCGGAAAGAAGTGTGTGAATAAAAAGAAAAGGACGGAATCAAAAAGGAGAAGAAACCACATTGCCGTTGCTGGTTGGTATGGTTGACTGGACATGAGATGAGATGGCTAACAGGGAGAAAAATTCTCCTATGAAACAGTGCTCGCTTGGAGCTGTGTGCAGAATGAACAGTTTCGCTTTTTTACTCTAAACCAAGGATTGCCAGAATAATGAAGTTTATACCATTCAAATCAAAACCTGACGTCTATCCTGACACAGCGCTCCAAGCAGCATGCAGTCCTTTTGCTGAAATAGTAGGACAGAAAAGGCACATAAAGCGCTACTACTCCGCTAAGCTAGCTGCCTCCATTTTTCTTTTCTCCGCATTCACTCTCTCACTCTTTCGCTCTCTCTCTCTCTCTCTCTCTTTTTTTCTTTTTCTCTCTCGCGCTCTTTATTTTTTTCTCACACTCATGACCATAGCAAGCCTGACGATCGATCGGTCGGTCTGTTGGATGGCGCCCGACCGCGTTCAACTGAACGCCGCCATTATATAGTCGAACCACAACGTTTTACGGAATGTAAATTTTGCCTCGAAAGGCACAATTTGGGGAGTGCCGTTCGACTTCATGCTATACTAGTGTTTATTATCCGGATATATGCTAGGTAGAGCTTGAGTTCAATAAGAAAGTATATTTTCTCAACGTTTTCATTACCAATGTTTGTGATGTTTCGTGTGACATGTTTTAGATACTTGTACGGAACACAGCTATAATCGTTAGCAGAAGCAATACGATCCCCATACATAAACCCCCACCCCCGCACACTGCCATCAGCTGAAAGTCACTGGGACCAATTACCGGTCGCTTATATTGTCTTGTTTTAACTAAATAACTGGTATGAACCTCATCTTACCAGCACCTTCCGGAAATCGGTCAACCTCTGCTGTGCTCTGATGTTGCCAATGGGCATTGTTGCATTGTTGAATTTAGCGCCTTTTATGTGCTGATATTTGCATTGGAGTATGGTGACTTGTTTTTTTGAAGAAGGCGTAGAATCCGATGCGAGTTCTGGAAACCGGGGTCGATTACTCTCGTGTACATGAGTGTGTGTGTGCCTTTGGAAGCCATAAGCTCGGCCCTGTCCGGGAACTCACCACTCCTGCTTACGCAGCAGCGCTGAGCAGCGAATCGTCAAAGCGGAAGTGGTAAGTTCGAAGCAGAGAGTGCGCTCTCGGGCATAGGAAGGAATTTTAACTGAAAGGCTGCTCACACTTCGCCTCGAGAGTAACCCTTTTATTTCGTAACACACTCAGAGAGCATTGGTTGCCAACTTAGGCTAGTTGCAAACATTTCGATGCGTATGAACTCAGAGAATGAACTGAAAAAAGCCGCTGAAGAGAGTGAGCTACCATTGGCAGCGAGAGGTGAAGCCCAGCATATAGCGCTTCCACCATCGCGCACAAGGCAGGCACGCAACGAAAAACCGACGCGAACCACAACCGCGTGTACGTTTGGTAAAGGTAAATCGCAAAAGTCGCTCCTCCCGTGGCTGTCGGTGCTGTGGTCGCCATAGGACCTCTAAGAGGGTTAGAAAACGGGGTTTTGATTGGAATACAACATTCTTGACATCACGAGAGCGCACTAGTGGATATTCGTTCGGTAGTAAAGATTGAAATCGACAGAACTAGTTAGTGATGTACAATGCTGTGTGTAACTACTGTTCATACTTTTTGTCCTAACGGCTGAGTGGTGTGGTCCAAGCGAAACGAAAAACCCAAATCCCTGTGTTACGTGGTGGTCGATGCGCGAATTATTTTTCATCACATCACCACCGCAGATGGAATAAAGATCAAAATAGCTTTTGGTGCAGACAGAAAACCCCTTTTGAATGAAAAGGGACGAATGCGTGAATTATTAGTGAACAATGGCGATTCTACCATCAGCAAGTCAACGAACAGCAACGACACAATACAAGCATATATTTATGAATCGAGTCTAAGAACAAGAAAACCAACCTGGTTGCGACGAAATCAGTGTAACTCTTTTTATGTTCGTAGCTTTCCATCCGCTGACTGTGAAGTTTCGAACGGTGACATTAACAATCTCGAAACGAAAATTTCAGTTAACAATAGTCTATAGTGCCCGTGGTTTTGCACGGACGTAGTATCATCTGTGAAAGGAAGGAGCCGTTTAAGTGCAGTTCATTTTTCGTTCGTATTTCGGATTAATTTAAAATGTGTAGTTTTTTAATCTTAGAAGAACGGAGCGGTCCGTATTTATTAAAATGTGTAGTTTGCCCCTTTGAATTTAGGCTGTGTTCGCTGCCATTAAACATCCCTCTTTCACCGTTCCTTCCTGAGCAACTCACTGTCGGGCTGTTTTTACGCGTTAGCAATGGCAGCCATCGCCACCTCACCACTACTACTACTGACGCAGTCGCATGACCGAATCAGGAATAAAGATGGCGTTTTTCTCAAGCACCGACGCGCTCTGCTTTTCGTCAAGATTTTTTTTTATATATATAAATCAGTAAATCGTCGCGTGCCTGCGTTGTCGTCACTTTTTCTGCTCAATCAACCAAACGTTCAAACGGGGTAGTAGGGGTCAATGAGTATTCCAACAGAAAACAGTGAACCCAGCACCAATTTCAATACTTTTGGCATTCGTTATATTTTTTGTGTGAAATAAAACACAAAGCGGTGTAAAATTCTTCGTATACGACGACGCCAACCACGCAGCAGAGAATTGCCGAGACCGCCCCACACACACAATCAATCAACCTGTCCAGAAGCAACCAAATTCAAAGCTGGCGAAAACAATTGCTTACAGTTATTGTTTGAGAAATATCGTGGCTCCCAGTTATTATGAAACTCCCAACATTGGTGCTGCGTGTGGGATGGTGCGTCGCATAAGTACGAAAGCGAGTGAGTCGTGACGTTGACAGAAGTAATAACTGAAGTAGCTATCTGCTGGCCATTCTGGCCAATAGATAGCCACACATTGGAGAGACTGCTATGTGAAGTAAATTATTTCATTCATACATTCAATCGGCTCTAAACCGCTATGGTACAATAGCGCAGAGCGTTAGTTTTCAACACGAATAGGACCTGATGCTCTAGAAATCGTTTTCAATCCGTATATATGTGTATGTGTGGAGTGAATATGGCAGCGTACGGTAGAGCATCATGTTTGTGTGCGTGTGTATATCGAAAAGAGAAATAAGAAGAATGAGTGCCTGTACGATATAATAGGGGATTGTTCTCGTTTTGTTTCACCAGCAGCGTGTTTCGAAAGGAACATATTGCTGATGGCAATGGCTAGAGATTGTTTAATTGAATGACATGTTTGTACGAAAAGGGTTGTTGGTTGAAAATTTACCTCGAGCTTTGTGAGTATTTTGCTCGAGGTACATTTATAGGGGCAGTTCATCAAGTTTTTTGTGTTTTGTAAGAAAACGGAGAAAACTCTAGCCCAGTTTTTTACCAAGTGAGAACCCCTTAAATAGCACGTTTCTTCTGTGGCTAGTTGGCTATGCATATTGAAATCTACCATCAAACATGAACAGTTTTAATAGAACTATACCCTTACTATTAGAGATGCAGTGTTTGCTTGGAGGACAGTTTCCAGCTTGTTCTTCTTTTTCTTTGGGTCTCTGCCGCGATAAGTGATTCTTTTCAATGGTATTCACTGAGACAATGGCAATTTTCACTGTTAATAAAAAATAATTGTATTTTACAAAATTGTAAAATTGGATCATTGTATTTATTTTGGAAGGCCGTTATACTCCTTCCACTGTTTATAGATTTTTGTAGGCACGCATTTCACACCAATCGTGTAACGTGAATCGTTGCGCTACGCAATGGCCAGGTTCCAACGCGTCGCTTCCGGTGAGTGCCTTATATGCACGAGTAGGATTGAGTTTTTTTTCTTCTGTGAACCAATGGCCGACCATCTCAAAATTTGATTCAAGCTTATGTCTTTCTCTTGAAGAGATAAGAGAGCGCTATGGTGAGTAAAAGAGGAGCTACACATCGGCGAGAGTCGTTGCTCGGCGAACTGTAGTTTTTAACGATCCACATATGCAGCCGGCTCATTCTCCCGACTATAGCCTGAGCAATTCTGCTCTGCAGTGTATCTAACAAACCATTCATTCTGCACACACGTATTGTAGAATGCGCTTCTGGGTTCTGTTTATATTAAGCCATAGCAGTACGTTGTATGGGGCGGCTTTGTTCATTATTATACCGTTAAAGATTTATTTATTACGAGTTCACTGGGAAGATAAAAAAAGCCATCGTTGGGGAATCGAATCCATGGCCAGCTGCGTGACAGCGTTACCGACTGCTCTTACAATGGGGGCGTTTTTGTTATACCATGTTTTATAGTGACTTCCCGGGAACGCGGCATGACATGATAAATACTTGTATGTTATGTCCGTTCCCTGGTACTAAGGTAACTCCCGACCAATTTTCAGCCAAATCGATTGAGCTGTTTTTGAGTTATAAATAGTGCAACTAACACGACTTTCTTTTATATAATTATATTTATACAGGGTGCTTATATATATATATATATACAGGGTGTTCCATTAAAACTTAGAGATTCAAATGTCAAAGACTCCGCCACTTTTCGTCGATTTTGACAAATCAATTAAATTCTAAAACGTCAATGTGTTTGCTTATGTAGGGTGTATGTCAGCAAACCGAAGACTATCGCAGAACTGAAAGCTAACATCACAGCGGAACTTGTTTTTGGGGGATCGCAGTGCTTTAAGTGGTTAAAAACATTTTAAAATGGCGATTTTGACTTAACAAACAAAGGCCTCGAATGACTCCAGCAAACGGACTTCCTTATGGAACAGAAAGGTCTGATGCTTCACAAGCTCCTAAAACCTGATGAAAACGTTAATTCCGATTGCTACTGACAATAAATGATCAATTTGAGCCATGCATTAACTGAAAAATGACGAAAATGCCGTTTCTCTTGTCCGGAATGGAGACGCCAGGTGGGTCATAATCTTCACTAAACCTGGCGTCTCCATGCCTCCATGCAAAAATTGGTTCAGAATACTATCAAATGACTTTAATGGGAGCTGCTATTCCCCCCGGTGTATTCACCAGATTTGGATCTTACCGAACATCTTTCTTTTTATTGATGGGGCACGTATTGGCTGAGCAGCACCTCGTTTCCTACGAGGAAGTCGAAATTGGATGACTAATTACTTTACTTCTAAAAAAGGAAGAATTCTTTCATGGGAATCCATGATTTAGCAGAAAGATAGGAGAAATGTATATCTAATGATGGCACATACTTTGAATAAAATAGAATTTTTCGTTTCAAAATAATAAAAGTTTGATTTCTCAGAAAAAAAGGTATACAACTAAATATATACTAAATGACTCGCCAGAAAGTCCGGGAGCTTGGTTGGGAAGTTTTAATGCATCCATCGTATAGTTCGGACCTTGCCCTTTGTCGATCGACACCTTTTCCACGCATTACAAAATTCCTGAATGATGAAAAACTGAGATCAAAAAAGGATTGTGAAAATCGATTGCTCCAGTTTTTCGCCAATCACGACTAAGCCTTGTACAAGATAGGCATTATAAAGGTATTTTTAGAAAGGCAACAAAATGATGCATATTTGATGCAAATCGGATCATTGAAAGCATTTTAAATTAAGTTTTGAAGTACACGCAAAAAACGTCGATTACTTTTTCCTCAGCCTTATATTCACTTTGCAATGGTTATGCTGTGTCCATGGTGGAATATGAAATGTGTGAACTTAACATATGACAGGTATCGTTGTTCTTCTCGTCTGATTGTCAAATTATTTTCATCGATTTTGAACGATTTTAGACAAACAAATGAACCTAGGTTGGATGGTTGCTAACGGTAAAATTAATAGCATACCCTCCTTGGGTTTGGCCGTAGAAGCGTGGACTTGGGTAGAGTAAGATTCTGCATTGTCGATTTATTGAAATGTCCTATCACCTTTGCACACTCCACAGCTGATATTCTGCCGCTGCCACATTGTTGTTACCGGCCACCGGAAGAAAACAGAACTTGGCGGGAGACCAGCGTCGAGCGAATAACGGACTCTAAGGAAGAGCTTCTTTTTTCACGTTTTTGTTCGTCCAGTCTCCTCGAGCATTTACGTACGCACTTTCTCGTTTCTCACTGTCCCATTTTCCTTGTTGGTCCTGTCTATCGTCCAGACTCTAACCCATTTTGTAGCGAAAAGCACAAGTCACTCAAATTTGCTCAGCTACCATCGTACCCTCATCTTGTTGTTGCCTACCGTACTAGTTCGAAACGCGACCATCGAGAATGAGTTACTTTATTCGTGCGATCGCATAGCGTTTTTGCGACGCCTGCTTTATGTTTCGAGAGTGGCGCCCCAGTGGCGTTGCTCTCTGGCATCACTCAGCTTTGCAGTATGTCCTTTATGCGGCTATGCATGCTTTTCAACGCATGCGAAGCGAAAGGTTTTTTTTTTCTAAATTATGTACCTCAAGAACATTCACCAACGGAAATTAGATAAATTGGTTGGTTGCTGTTCTTTGTCGGGTGCCTGAGTTGCCTCCGATTAAGAACATTTTTAGCGTCTGTTCCGTTCCACATACGATATGCTAATGGATGGGTAGTTTTTAATGTATAGTTTTTTCTGAGTAAGAATGTGCCAAAAGCCTTATATCGAATGACCGCTCGTTACTCACACACTCACATTGTTAAACAAATGATTGAAAAACGGGTTGCCTTTTTTCTCTCTTTCGGTGCTCAAAACCGAATGAACGCATTTGGTGAGTGATGGGCACTCACCATTGCTGTTATAGTCCTCTGGACAGACGCTACCGTACGCAGTAGCCATATTGGATACCGGAATCAATATTCCGTATCCCTTCCAACATTGTTATGAGGTGTTTTCCCATAGTTGTTCGCGCGCTTTTTGATGTACCCAGTGCACAACTCACACACATTATAGACGTCTACACCGAACATTGCCTAGCCAAGTGTGTAGTGTGGTAATGCTGCTTCTAGTATTACCGTATTTTTCCGTGTATAACGCGCACCTTTTTCCGAATTTTTTGAGCTCTAAAATCTGGGTGTGCATTATACAAGGGTAGTAAAAATTTTGTCTCTAAATATACAAATGTGCCCTATTACATATTACATATTTTATGGTATTATTGGATAAATTATGAAATGAAACATTTGTTAGGAATATAATTATCCATACAATATTGTTACATATAATATATACCTAAATTTGAGGGTCTTCTATCTTAAAAACATTCCGTCAAATAAGTACCGGGAATTTGTGATTTAAAAAAAATGTTTTATTTGATTTTTTTTAATTTTTTTTTGTTGCGTAATGTTGCTGCATATGTCACTCACTTATGTTGAAAATTTCGGCTATTTTTAAAGCTCAATTAATTTTTTACAGCTTTTTTGCGTGAAAGAGTTTTGTCTCATCGGCGATTTCTGCCTTCTCCTAAATAAATTGACCAAGAAGCGGTAATTTAAGTTTTGGAAACAGGAAAAAGCCATGGGGGGTCAGATTTGGTGAATACGGTGGCTTTGGCATAATTAGTTTGTAGTTTTTTGCCAAAAATTCGCACACAAGCAACGATCTTAAACTTCGTATGCACGTGGTCTGTTCAAAAAATTTCGTGGTGAAAATATCAGTACATCTTCTTTTTGCATGTTTTTTTAAGACGTTGAATATTAGATTGAGGTTCTAAGAGCAAAATTTAGGTGATAAAATGATAAAATGATATGTAACCTAATAGACTGGTGCAGCCATTTGTGGCCATAGGTCAATTTGAGCCCGGCGAAAACAAGTTAAGTTTAACTTGGAAGCTTGAAGTTTTTCGTTTTTTGCGCCATTTTCCTTCGCTTTGCTCGGTAATAAAGCAACTGAAGTACATTTACTTTATTTGTGAGATTATTATTGCTAAATTTTTACATGTTTAAAAAAATCCAAAATGCAAATTAGGTATGAGAATCGCACGGTAAAGAATTCACTAGACATCTTACTGTTTCTGAGCTTGCAATATGGCAGAACCGTCTAAATATTACAAGTTAACCGATGAAGAACGTGAATTAGTTATTAATTTGAATGATTAGTGGTAAAAATAATAGAGATATTGTTGGAACTTTCCGCAAAAGCGAGCAAGCAATATGCAAAATAACCAAGCTCTATAAAAATGAAGGCCGTGTTCATCATATTAAAACTGTTGAGCGTGAGAAATCAACACCAAAACGAGTTGTTACACGTATACTTAATATCCCCTCCACAACCCATTTTCAATCCGCCTAAAATGTTGGCCGAAAACGAAAATAAGAATGTATAAAACTCCCTTTCGTGCATGTCGTTCGACGTAGTCTATAGAATGTAGATAAATTTGGTGTTGTTTTCAACAAAATTAAGCATCTAACCAAGTCCAATTAAAAAAAGAACGATAATTTTTTATTGGCATGCTTTGAAACCTTGCTTATTGTGAGAAAAGCTGCTTTGGAGTGATGATTTTTTGGTATGACTGTCATTGTCATTGTGAGGAGTTGAAATGTTCTGCTATATGGGGTATATTAGGAAACAATTTTCAACGGCATTATGTTCCAGAAGTGCATTTTTTACATGAAGCCTACAAATTGGTGACGTTTCCTGGTCATGCTGACTCGAAAGCTGGCCAAAACTTGCTGAAAGCAAACTAAAATGCATTAACGAAGAAGTCTTATTGGTAAAGATTTCACTGCACCACGGGATAATGCGACAATCCACAAGCCAGAAACAGTAATGCAGCACCTCATGGATGATAATATCAAGGTTCTAGGATACTGTCATCTTTGTCCAGATCAGCCAACCTTTGAGAACATGTGGTTAGTCATGATCATTGGAGTATGCGGAAAGATCTCACTCTACTTAAATAGCAAAATTAATCAAAACAATATGTACCAAAATAATAAATGAGGACTGTAGAAAAGGCCACATAACGAAACGAGGATGTTTGGCTACACTGTCTGGGCGGAATGGTTTGCATTTAGGATACTAAACTTGTTTTCGCTGAAGAGAAATTTAGCTTGTTCTAAATATGTTTAGCTTAAATTTGTCTCCTGTATCAATCATCCCTAGCGAAACCATCATTAACATTATGACTAACATGATCTATGGACGAACCATTGCTGCATGGTTTGATTGTTAATAAGCAAATTTCCTGTCATAATTACATTCCATTTAAGGATCTCTTCATTTTTCTTCGTCTCTTCTTTGGCCCTCTCCCGTGATAAATGATTCTTCTCTTCCGGCAATTACAGCGGCCTAGAGTGGTCTTGGCTTGCAACAGAGACAATGTTAATCTTTGTTGATTTACTGTACTATACTGTGCTGTTGCTTACTGTTACTGTATTTTTATGTGCAAGACTTTTGGATCAGGGCCAACCCCTGGTACCGCTGGTCACGGAAATCGAACCCAGGCCCGTAGAACTCATATAGGAATCGGGATCTGACTCATTAATACACGGTTATGTGAACCAACAATTGTGCACGGAAACCAACAATTGTGGAATTTTGTTTTTGATCCTTTGAATCCTTATGCTGCTTCAATATAATATGAATCATAAAATGCCCAATCGGCTTAATCAATCTGATGTTTTGAGCGTCACCAACACATTCCAGCCTTCATTTTCATAAATATATATAGATGCCTGATTGTTCGAGTTTTTTAAATTTTATTTTTTGTTACTCATCAGTTGATGGCAACCATTTTGCTTCTGCCTTTATTATTATTCGTTCTCATTGATAGTAATTGGCTAGAATTCATTCCAAGTAAAGATCAGCAGATCGACACAAGTTGATTCTACTGAAACAAAATAAGAAACAGAAGGATCAATAGTCATCAGAACTATTGTGCGACATGTTCTTTATAGTACTGCCAACAACTATAGTTTACATCTCGTTAAGTGATACACAAATGCATGAATAGATGACTTATTAACATCTAATAACCAATTTTACGCACAAGTTGAAGAGATGCTTTAGTAGTTGTGCAAATAAATTTTCAACATCGTGATAATGGTGAAATTGGCGAAATATTACGAGTTAACTTGTTTGATAGAAAGCATACCGAAAAAGAAAGAAAAATGTAAATATATTTCAGCATATTTCACGTAGTGGTCATTCATCATATACAAACCATGTATTTCGGATGTTATTTTACATTTCAGTAGTATGTGTCATGATGAAGAACCCTTTAATATACAGGCATGCGGCTTCTTTTTAGATCTTCGTTTTGCTTTTTTTTACTGCACTAACGTTTGCTATCACGAACACAAGAGCATGGCGATGGCTGCCAATATTGATGTTGAATAAAAAGAAAGCATCCCGCAAAATGACAGCGGCGCAGCCTATGCACGAGGTTGTCGCGTTATACTATAGTTTTCCGTTGTCCTTAATTGATACTTAATTTAGCTGCCGGTAAGCGGCAAATTTTTTGCGTCGTTTTGCCCTTTCCCTTCGATGTCGCCCTTACTTTTAGACTCGGAAGCGCATTACAATACTGTGCCTAAACATTTTATTGTCATGCAACGATTTGTAGACAGCCTATAATTGTTCTTAGTCAATGTTGTATCCATATTTGTGTGGTACAATGTGATTGCGGAATGAGATGTCGGAGAAAGGAATCCGCAAAGCAGGCAATGTTGTGAGTACCGGAAGACTGAGTAATGTGGCGTGATATGGTATTCGTGTCGTTTTATTTTCGCGAGTTTTAGTACCAAGCGCAATCGGTGAGCGAGTTTAATCTACCTTCTTTATGTTTGCGGTGAACGAGTTTGTATAAAAATACAGAGCCAAACAATGCGAAAGAGAGAATACAGGGGAGTACAACGAGAGAGCCACCAGTGAGTGCTCTTGTCTTCTACTCTTATAATATATGTGCTGTTTTCGAAATTTGTCTCGAGCTATACACAGTCATTAGAGAGGGCTCGCGTGGCGTGCTGTTGGGCTTGGGCGTTGTGGGGGCATTGGTTTATGCGTTAGCAACTGCGCCGCCGCCAGCACACAAATCCATATTTTACACATAACACCAAGAGGATACACGGCACCTCGTGTTTTATTTTAAAAATGAATTGAATTTTTCACCTCACATACTAAATAGTTGTTCTTTATATTGAGAATTGAGATGGTGAGCCCTGTACGTTTGTGGACGTCTGATGCAAGATCTTGGAATAATTTTTGCCATATTCAAAAGGGTCGCTGAACTATCATTTTAATTGTGTAGCATCTAAGCAAATTCACTCACATAGCACTCATAAAATTCTATCCCGAAACAACTGAAGCTATGAACTCTCCGCTGGAACTCATTTTGTGAAACGTCTCTCTGTTTCTTTCGGGCTTTCTCTCTTTAAAGCTTTTTTTCCCACAACGAAATCAAGAAGAATTCGTAGGAATAAATGAGGCGTGTGTAATGGATTCGGCTCTGCGAAAGAGAGAGAGAGAGAGAGAGAGAGAGAGAGAGAGAGAGAGAGAGAGAGTGAAAGTGTGTGAGAAGGGGGTCGGGAGAGAGATAGAGAGAGAGCGAGAGAGAAAATTGTCTGGTTTAAGCTTTGTTCGAGCTGCCATTTTGTTAACCTCAACCTAACCGTGAGAAAAGGGTTTGGCGTTCCAAGACACGAAGACATTCAAAGCGCGCGCGCGTGCCTCAGTTTGCACATTCCATCAAACTGCGGTTTATATAATTTTACAATAGATCACACAGAGTAAAACAAAACACGATTTCTACTTCTCGTTGCAATATACAAATGATGCTTGTTTAAATTAAATAGGGTTAAAGGAAGGCTGTTGTTGATAACTTTATACGATTGCGGAGAGTTATTGTTGAAGTTAGGTTTGCTTGTCTAGATTCAATCTTAAAGCATGCAGAGAAAACCAACTAACAGTGGTGAAATTGCAAATGCGTACACGCGTGCGATTGTATGCATGGGCACATGCTTGATTTATTTTTTTCTAAGAAAGTAAGGCAATAGAAACAATAGAAACGAAGACGAAGGAAAAGGAAACGGAAACTATTGGAGATGTTTGCAGTGTAGTCAAATTATTAAGTTAAGTTTTGCATTATAGATGAAGCTTTTGTTATGTAATATTCAACTTTGCGAGATTTAAATACGGTTCATTTAAAAATTGAAAAAAACACTTCAAGATCAATCGATGGTCTAGTCGTGTGCGCGTATGTTGCGGTTTCCATAAGTTGCTGCAACAAACATAATCTTATTCTCAATAAAAATAAATATATTTAATCGGCGACCACACACCACTATCCCATATTTAGGAAAGATGATCATTTAGGGTCTGTTTTTTTTGTTGATATTTCTACTTATTGCTTTTCTTCCGTTTTCCACTACCATTCAGGCGTACAGAGAGAAGGGTGAAACTAGAGTGTGTGAAAGCAAAACAACCCGTTGTTTGTGCTTATAGTGTTGTGCCGGGGCCAGCACTGAGAGGGAGGCACCAGAATCAACGTTTGAAAACGTATACCGTGGCAGTGAAAACAACAACTATTACTCATGTGCGGAGAAGGACTCAATTCAAGAAGTTGCGCTGCTATGAGAAGGCAACCGCCGAGGAAGCGAATCAAAGAGAAAAACGTTTTAAAGTAGACGTATTGAAGAAGCGGAATTGATGCACCGCTTTGGAACAACCGAGCATAGAACCGATGTGAAATATTGCAAAAACGCAAAATATTGATAACCGATAAAGAAGCCCAACGCTTCTAATATCTCTCTCGGTATAACAAGCTGTAGTCTCTTTACTGCACGGCACCCTCTTAATTGTTGAGTGGTCCGTAGAAAACACAGCTTAGGGAGCATCGCTTGTTAGCTATTGGCTATTGCATATTTCTGTCGAGTTCGGCTCCTCCTCTCTGGTACGGAGCTACTATTGTGACGGATGCAAATTGAAAGTTCAGTGAAGCAAGTGTTGTTTGTGTAGTGTAGCAGTAGAGTTCAGTTACGGGGCAGTAACTGAATTGTGCGACGCTCCAAAAGTGGCCTAGTACTTTGAAATCCAGCACACATTAATCGAACGGAGCAAGGCTGAAGCATCAGGATCAGCGACAGCGTTGATTGAGACACGGCGAAGAACGAAGAAAAGCGAACAGTCATCGGTGTGTAAGTGTGCCTGTGTGCGTTTTAGTTATCGTTCTACTAAAAAAGTCCGACAACCGGAAGTGGCACCGACGCAGGATTGTGTGCGTGCCGCGAACGTGCGTGTACGCGTGTGTCGATTAGAAGCAGAGGAAGATGTCGGAGCACCATCGGGCTGCTTGGGGTTCGCGTGAGGACGCCGTCTGGTGGCCGAGTGGTATCTCGTCAACGGAACAACAAACATTGCAGCACCATCAGCATCTCATCAATCAACACCACCAGCAACAGCTCGCTCAACAGCAGGCCCAACTGCAGCACCAGGTTGCTGTGCAGCAGCAGCAGCAACAACAACAGCAGCAGCAACAACAGCAACAGCAGCAACAAAACGATAGCGCTCGAAACAACAGCACAACATCCACATCCGCAACGCAGCAGCTGTTTTCGTATAAAATGGCCAACAGTTTCCAGAACCCGGTCACCACCGGTGTGACGGTGTCAACTTCGAACGCTCCGTATGACTATCGGCTGGGTATGAGCACGGTGGTTGCACGACCCGGTGACCCACCTACGATGTCCAGCACAGCTCCCACCACCCAGTGGTGGTACCCGGGTGGCCAGAACGCACTCGATAACTCATTGCAGCAACAGCAACAGCAGCAACAACAGCAACAACAGCAACAACAGCAACCACAACATCAGGTATGTGTGAGAGTAAGCCGAACGCGGAAAATCTCACCCATGGTCTGGTTCACTCGCGGGTGATAGAGATGCATGACTGGTTAATTTCTACTTTTAACAAAAACAACTACGTGTGTCTTCTAAAACATTACATCAAGCTACTATAACAGCGAGGTCTATATGTCGATCAAAAACGCTGCAGGTGATCCATTCGACAAACAACAATCATTGGTTCCAAACTAGAGTATTGCAAGGCACTAGAAGATCAAACATTGTGGAAAATATCTTATGCTCTAGCCCCGTAGCGGCCGCGGCCAATCATTTTGAAACATGCCAGTAGTACAGGGTGGTCAAATAAAGCGTACACTTTTTTCTTTGGTTTTAAAAAACGGCGTAACATTTTTCGATGCTTGAGCTTTTATCAAAAAGGTTCATTCATTCCATTTATGTATAAAACACAATTTTGATCTTCCACGGCTGAAATGTCTTCCACGGCTGACTTTGCAGTAACCAATTCGTTCGACCTATTTTTGGGTACATTTTCGACCTTCTGTGCTCCTATTTCGGCAATGGCTGTGTGAATTTCGGTTTTGAGGTTGCTGGTGTGTTCGCGAAACATTTATCTTTCACCGTATCGTAAAGATAATAGTCCAATGGTGTCAAATCGCCGCTTCTTGGAGGCCAATTCATATCACCGTTCTGTTGATTATTCGATTTCCGAAGATGGGGCGCAAACAATCAATTGCGGCTGTCGCTGGCACGTAGCGCCGTCTTTTTGAAAGCGCATGTCGTCCAAGTTCTCAGCTTCAATTTCGCAGAATAACCAATCAGCAAACATTGCTCGGTAGCGTACGCCATCGACGGTTACGGCGGCTCCTTCTTCATGCTTTCATGCGGCGGCCGCTTATGCTGCCAGACTAAAATCTGTATCAAACAGTCAGTCGTCATGGTTGCTTGGTGTGGGTGGCTTGGTTGCCCGACGTGTGGGTTTTCTAAACCCCAAAAATGACAATTATGCTTCTTAACATAACCAGCGAGGAGGAAATAAGCTTTTCAAATATCGTACCGTTTAAGTCGAAGACTATGGAAATAGTTTTTTCATATTTCCCAATTTTCTGCCTCCAAAATTGTATTTTACACATAAATGGAATGAATGAACCATTGAAATAAAAGATCAAGCATTGAAAAATATTACGCCCTTTGTATATAGCAAATTTAAAAAGTGTACGCTTATTTTACCACCACCATGTATTAGAAGAAATGACAAACAACTATACTTATCCTATCCGGTGATCGTTAGAAAGCGTGGATAATTTTTATATAATCTAATATTGTTACTATAAGTTGGGAAATTCGGAACATCCAGAATCAACATATGATTTTAGTAATTTCAAAAGACATACACACAATAATTTTTGTATTTAAATTCGACATTATTTGTCAAGATATTTGCTTTTGATGACGATTATGATGATTTTTTAAACATAGACTTTTGATAGTAGAAGTGGATCCATCTCTCGTTCAATATTATGGATAGCAACAAATTCGTTTACATTCTCCAACTGCTTCAAACAGTGACTTCTAAATCATCAACACACAGATGTTTTTGAGAAATTGTGAGCGAACTGCGGAATCGACTTCGAAAACAACGCTTTTATGCACCACTTATCATGCAAAACAGTAAAAATTGTTACCCTTTGATATCTTTTGGATGCTTGCTATCTTTTGCAATTTCATTTCATGATCGACAATAATCGTTTAGTGGACTTGGATGGAGGGAGTGGGTGTGTTTCCAGAGCTATCAAAACATCATAAATCAATCTTAATCATAAATCAGCTCTTACTTTCAATTTCCTACTGTTGTTCCAATTTGTTCTGTTTGATGAAGAGAGTACTTATTATTTGAATATTTCGTAAAGATAAAAAACTGTTCATGTTACTCATTTTCATGTGCTTTGTGTAGGAAACTATAACGCCTTGTCCACAGTATGAGTTTTCTCTACAGGTTTTTTGATATGCTAGCGTCCACACTAATAGCTTTTGAGCGAAAACTTCCGTGAGCTCCAGTGAGTGAAATGACAGTTCGTTTGTTTATGTTTGGATTTTTCAGTTTCCTTCTCCTTCTAGTGCCATTTTTGTCAAAATTTGAACCGCTGCCGAAAAACTAGCCATATTTTTGGAAAGTAAAAACAATTTGCTGAAATTTGCCGTAAACTGTCAAATTGAAAAAAAATACCCCTGAAACGGGAAAATATTCTGTAAACATAAGACGCTCAAAAGCAACTCAAAGTAACTCACGGAACTCTAGCAAAATATTAATAGTTTCTTGGCCTGCCATACAATTTTATCAAGTTTCTCATACTGTGGACCCCGGGATACATTTTTACCAAGTTGCTAATACTGTGGACCCCGGGTAATAACTGCCATAACTATTTATTATGCGCAGTTGCCCCGTATCTCAAGTTGAAAACGGCTCTCGTGTATTGGACAAAGTAATAATATACAAAATTTTAAAAATTTGCAGTTGGCAAATTAGCAATTGGCAAATTAGCAATTGTCAAAATTAGTTTTCTTCATTTCACATGAAAATAAATTACAACTTATTTGGAGCCCGATCTATAAACCTAGAACAAATTAAAATGAAAAAACTTAAATAAAAATCTCAAAAGTTGACCTAATGTATGTGGTTGTTGAGTATTGTGTGTGTTTGAATTAGTCGGATATGTTTGTAGGGCAATCGGTTTTTCCCAAAACTCATGCACCCTAATCGCATTTGTGTGTTGAAAGTGACGCGCCAAACGTTCGCCGTTTTGAACGTATTTTAGGATTCTCCACGGCACTTATAGGATTCTTTCGCGAGTCTGTCTTATGGGGGTTTTATGGGTCGCAAAGACGTGAAATACTTTTCCCGAAAACACAACTAGGGTTAGTTAAGCGCAAGAACTAGGGTTAGTTAAGGAGAATATTGACAATAGGCTTCCCTGGCGTATTTTGCCCTCTTTGAATGCAGTCACCTTCTCCGTCATTACAACACTAAATGATGATAGTTTCACTAAATGGCAGTTAGTTTCAACTCTACACAAAAGAATGACGATCCACAAAATGACACTTTACGGCACACTGATTGGTGTGGTAGCGATTGTGCTATAGTTGTCCTAAATTGTTTTTATTAGGCTGGCGTTAAATGGCCTATTCTATCATCACGATCTTTATACACACATCCGTTACAGAACTAAATAAAAGATTAATTAAGCACACGTCTCTGTTACAACTGTAAGAGAAACTTCGTGTTGAGTAGCTTTGACTAAAGACACTGTTTCGTTGGAAAAACGGTGCAATGCCAAGCCATGGCCATCTAATTCGTAAATAGAGCAATACAAACCTGAAATGCCGCAACGCAACCTAATTTGTTACGTTGCACACGCTACACAACAGCCATTGCCATGCAGTTGTGTTCGTATAGGCGAAGACTGATTATCAGTGACTTATTACTTCTATAATTTTTATTGCTCTTTAACGAATAAGCTCAGGCTTGCTAGTTTTTTCTAAAAGTGCGTTAGGCTCAACTGTCTGTAGGTTTGATTAATTACAGTTGATTGACCGGCAGTTCCACACCGTACTCGGTGTGTTGTACACACACTGTTTTTTTAGAGGCTTCTGCATTTGTTGTTATGTTAGTGATGGTGAATGCAGTTGTTTCTTTTTAATATGTGTTTTTGACGAACAGAGCAGCCCCGACTGGCTATCACGCGAATTTTACATAGGCAAGATACGGCGGTCCAAGTAGCAAACTTACTGTAGGTTGGAGTTATAATCGGACTTTGAAGAACTGCTTCCGTCATCACAAGCATAACTGCATGTTTAACCCGGGGTCCATAGTATGAGAAACTTGAAAAAAATGTATGGCAGGCCAAGAAACTATTAATCTTTTACTAGAGTTCCGAGAGTTACTTTGAGTTGCTTTTGAGCACCTTTTGTTCATGAAATATTTCACGCATTTTTTCAATGTGAACGATGAAGCCAAATTTCGGCATGTTTTTTTGCCTTCCAAAAATATGGCTAGTTTTTCGACAGCGGATCAAATTTTGACAAAAATGGCACTAGAAGGAGAAGGAAAGGAAACTGAAAAATCAAAGCATAAACAAACGAACTGTCATTTCACTCACTGGTGCTCACGGAATTTTTCGCTCAAAAGCTACTAGTGTGGACGCTAGCATATCAAAAAACCTGCAGAGAAAACTCATACTGTGGACGAGGCGTAATAGGTGCAGCGAGACGTATGATCTACGGACAAGCCCCAATACATAGTTTGTTGTACAGACGTTGTCATTTTGCGGCAGCGCATGCGCTTTAGTTTCTTTGTATGTAGTTGATGTGTGGTGACGGCTGTCAGCAACAGCAGTCATGCACCAATGTTAGTGATGGACGGGCATTTGTTTACATCGCGAAGAAGTTGTTGGAAATCGTTGATAGTATTTTAACGAATCAGGCTCGCCTGGAATTATTACATTACAAACGCACACGGAATTGCGATACATGTGAAGTGAGTAGCTCAATGCGAAACCCGCGACGTCGCGCTACCATTTTCGTTGTTCATTGATGGCACTATGGAAAAACAACGCATCGACGGAATCATTCCGAGTGATTTAAGTTATGTAAAACGTATTGAAAAATTTATTTGAAGAACAGGGAGCATGGGGAGGGCACTAAAACAACTTCACTAAAAAGCAACTAAGGACATTAAGAAAAAATGTTTGTCACTACGAACTGTATAACTTTACATAGCAATTCTACGTAAAATATATCGAACCGCAGAATGACAGCGTGTCTACAACACACCAAGTAAGGTGGCGTTTTGCTATATTTGTCCTTAACTGGATTTAAGAGAACGTGATTTCCGTTCTATAAATTTGGATGCGGTGTTTAAAAGCAGCATATCTACTTCTGATAAGATGTTTCTCATTTGCCTGAACGTAAGTGCCGTTATTGACGTTATGATTTAGGGAGATACTGTGCGCATTTGTGAATCATATAGTATTTCATTTGTGGAACCTTTGTTTTGTTCGAGACATGTTTTTCGCTTGTACTTCTGCTTTGTTCATTATAGTGAAATATTGCGATTAAACAAAGTTCGAAATCGAATTGCATCGAATCGAATCGAAAATCAAATCATGTTTTGACCCAGCAAAACCAATGGTGGATGTCGCCACACGTAGTTAGGTAGGTTTTGCAACGCTTGTTGTATTTAACAATCTCGATTTATCGTTTATGTTACCGATGGACAAAAGAGATCGTAAAACATAGCCTGTGAAAGCATACTCAGGAAAACATGCAAGTATAATAGTTAGTTTTGAACATTTGATGAAACGCTAATTTAAACGACACGCATTGTGCAATAAATATTGAATACACTTCAACAGCGAGATATGTATTTAATGAATTCTTTTACATTTTTGTCTTTGTCTCTCTTAGAATCAAAGCCACGTGCAGCAGAACAATACCATTCAGAACAAAATGGTGGCCGGTAACGTAGCTGGTGGTAAGGTGAAGGACAATAAGCCAAGAGGGCGCATGACGGCGTACGCATTTTTCGTACAGACCTGCCGAGAAGAGCATAAGAAGAAGCATCCCGAGGAACAAGTTATATTTGCTGAATTTTCGCGAAAATGCGCAGAACGATGGAAGGTAAGTGCAGCATTATCAACACTAGGACACAAATGTATCAAAATTGCTTCATTCTCCCAAAAATTGCCGCTATGGGAACTGATAGGATTAGAAAATGGTCTTATACAGAGACGTGAAAACATTTAGAAACAGCGATGGTATCGAAATCGGCAAGAAATTTGTTTTGGCTCGGATATGAAACTCGAACTCGCCTATTATGAAACTCGAACTCGAAACTCGATCGTTAGAGTGAACACAGTAAGAGAGAAAGCAGAATACAGCACGAGAGAAGGCAGAAAGAGAAAGTTATAGAAAAATGAACTCAAATGACCGTTCGAGTGAACTTCTTGTTCGAGTTGGTAATAGGGCCCATAGTATCAACCATCGCCGATAATTTTCTCTTTACTATCGTTGTACATATAAAAATCTCAGTTGAAAAGCAATGCGAAACTTATGCATATGGAGCGAAAAACATACTTATGTAGCGGTCTCCATTACCAAATCCCTTTGTTTGTTTTGTCCAAATTTTTCGCTTCTTGAAAAAAATGAGTGATTTTTGAAAAACTCATTCTGGGACGCCACACGAACCGTAATTCGGAGCGTAAAAACGTCAGATCGTTTACGCTTCGTGTGGCAGGTTTAAAATATAAAACCAAAATATCAAACGTGTTTACATTCGTGTTTTTGGTCCGAGAAAACCGAAACCGAAGAGAAATCTAATCTAATCTAAGAAATCTAATTGATTTCTGAATATTTTTTTCCCTTTTTTTAGACTTTATTGCTATACTAGCAAAAAAGAACTTACATTATCCTCTGTTTGCAGCGTTTGCTAACGGTTTTTACGTGTCCGCTGAGGCATAAACGTTGTGACATAAGCGCAAACAGATTATCTGAAATGTCAGATCGTTTATTTATGGTCTGTTTGGCGGCCCAGATTGAGTTTGTGAATATCATAAATTAGAACTGAATCGATTCTACGCATATGAATCAATTGTTTTAAAATATGAATAAATTTAATCAGTTATCGAACAATTTTGTTACGTGATATTTATAACTTATGTTTGGTTAATGTTTTATAAAATATATTACTCACTAAAGTGTGAGATATCATGTTCTCAAGGAAAAATTGGGGTTTGGCATTGTTTTTTCTCACTTTGGGTCTTTCTTCTTGACCCTGAGGGAAGTATTAAACTACACATTGGTATCTTTCTACTCTTCTATGCATGTGTATGAGATAGAGTGAGGGAGAGAGGGAGAGAGGGAGAGAGGGAAAGAGGGAGAGAGGGAGAGAAGGAGAGAGGGAGAAAGGGAGAAAGGGAGAAAGGGAGAAAGGGAGAAAGGGAGA